>NW_027248702.1:0-35000 GCF_031021105.1 Erythrolamprus reginae | reverse complement strand
CAGGACTCCAGAGGGATATTGAAGAGAGTAGGGGTGCAGAATGGAACAGGACTCCAGAGGCATATAGAAGAGAGTAGGGGTGCAGAATGGAGCAGGACTCCAGAGGCATATAGACGAGAGTGGGGGTGCAGAACGGAACAGGAAGCCAGAGGCATATAGAAGAGAGTGGGGGTGCAGAACGGAACAGGAAGCCAGAGGCATATAGAAGAGAGTGGGGGTGCAGAACGGAGCAGGACTCCAGAGGCATATAGAAGAGAGTGGGGGTGCATAACAGAACAGGAAGCCATAGGCATATAGAAGAGAGTGGGGGTGCAGAACGGAGCAGGACTCCAGAGGGATATTGAAGAGAGTAGGGGTGCAGAATGGAACAGGACACCAGAGGCATATAGAAGAGAGTAGGGGTGCAGAATGGAGCAGGACTCCAGAGGCATATAGACGAGAGTGGGGGTGCAGAACTGAGCAGGACTCCAAAGGCATATAGACGAGAGTGGGGGTGCAGAACGGAGCAGGACTCCAGAAGCATATAGAAGAGAGTGGGGGTGCAGAACGGAGCAGGACTCCAGAGGCATATAGAAGAGAGTGGGGGTGCATAACGGAGTAGGACTCTAGAGGCATACAGAAGAGAGTGGGGGTGCAGAATGGAGTAGGACTACAGAGGCATATAGAAGAGAGTGGGGGTGCATAACGGAGCAGGACTCCAGAGGCATATAGAAGATAGTGGGGGTGCAGAACGGAGCAGGACTCCAGAGGCATATAGAAGAGACTGGGGGTGCATAACGGAGCAGGTCTCCAGAGGCATATAGAAGAGAGTGGGGGTGCAGAACGGAACAGGAAGCCAGAGGCATATAGAAGAGAGTGGGGGTGCATAATGGAGCAGGACTCCAGAGGCATATAGAAGAGAGTGGGTGCACAAATGGAACAGGACTCCAGAGGCATATAGAAGAGAGTGGGGGTGCATAAAGGAGAGCACTCCAGAGGCATATAGAAGAGAGTGGGGGGGGAAAACGGAGCATGACTCCAGAGGCATATAGAAGAGAGTGGGGGTGCATAACCGAGCTGGACTCCAGAGGCATATAGAAGAGAGTGGGGGTGCAAAACGGAGCAGGACTCCAGAGGCATATAGAAGAGAGTGGGGGTGCATAACGTTGCAGGGCGCCAGAGGCATATAGAAGAGAGTGGAGGTGCATAACGGAGCAGGACTCCAGAGGCATATAGAAGAGAGTGGTGGTGCAGAACGGAGCAGGACTCCAGAGGCATACAGAAGAGAGTGGGGGTGCAGAACGGAGCAGGACTCCAGAGGCATATAGAAGAGAGTGGGGGTGCAGAACGGAACAGGAAGCCAGAGGCATATAGAAGAGAGTGGGGGTGAATAATGGAGCAGGACTCCAGAGGCATATAGAAGAGAGTGGGGGTGCAGAATGGAGCAGGACTCCAGAGGCATATAGAAGAGAGTGGGGGTGAATAAAGGAGCAGGACTCCAGAGGCATATAGAAGAGAGTGGGGGTGCATAACGGAGCAGGACTCCAGAGGCATATAGAAGAGAGTGGGGGTGCATAACGGAGCAGGACTCCAGAGGCATATAGAAGAGAGTGGGGGTGCATAACGGAGCAGGACTCCAGAGGCATATAGAAGAGAGTGGGGGTGCATAACGGAGCGGGACTCCAGAGGCATATAGAAGAGAGTGAGGGTGCATATCGGAGCAGGGCGCCAGAGGAATATAGAAGAGAGTGGGGGTGCATAACCGAGCAGAACTCCAGAGGCATATAGAAGAGAGTGGGGGTGCATAACGGAGTAGGACTCCAGAGGCATACAGAAGAGAGTGGGGGTGCAGAATGGAGCAGGACTACAGAGGCATATAGAAGAGAGTGGGGGTGCATAACGGAGCAGGTCTCCAGAGGCATATAGAAGAGAGTGTGGGTGCAGAACGGAACAGGAAGCCAGAGGCATATAGAAGAGAGTGGGGGTGCAGAATGGAGCAGGACTACAGAGGCATATAGAAGAGACTGGGGGTGCATAACGGAGGAGGTCTCCAGAGGCATATAGAAGAGAGTGGGGGTGCAGAACGGAACAGGAAGCTAGAGGCATATAGAAGAGAGTGGGGGTGCATAATGGAGCAGGACTCCAGAGGCATATAGAAGAGAGTGGGTGCACAAATGGAACAGGACTCCAGAGGCATATAGAAGAGAGTGGGGGTGCATAAAGGAGAGCACTCCAGAGGCATATAGAAGAGAGTGTGGGTGCAAAACGGAGCATGACTCCAGAGGCATATAGAAGAGAGTGGGGGTGCATAACCGAGATGGACTCCAGAGGCATATAGAAGAGAGTGGGGGTACAAAACGGAGCAGGACTCCAGAGGCATATAGAAGATAGTGGGGGTGCATAACGGAGCAGGGCGCCAGAGGCATATAGAAGAGAGTTGAGGTGCATAACGGAGAAGGACTCCAGAGGCATATAGAAGAGAGTGGGGGTGCATAACCGAGCAGGACTCCAGAGGCATAAAGAAGAGAGTGGGGGTGCAGAATGGAGCAGGACTCCAGAGGCATATAGAAAGGAGTGGGGGTGCAGAACGGAGCCGGACCCCAGAGGCATATAGTAGAGAGTGCGGGTGCAGAACGGAGCAGGACTCCAGAGGCATATAGAACAGAGTGGGGTTGCAGAACGGAACAGGAAGCCAGAGGCATATAGAAGAGAGTGGGGGTGCAGAACGGAACAGGAAGCCAGAGGCATATAGCAGAGAGTGGGGGTGCAGAACGGAACAGGAAGCCAGAGGCATATAGAAGAGAGTGGGGGTGCAGAACGGAACAGGACTCCAGAGGCATATAGAAGAGAGTGGGGGTGCAGAACGCAGCAGGACTCCAGAGGCATATAGAAGAGAGTGGGGGTGCATAACGGAACAGGAAGCCAGAGGCATATAGAAGAGAGTGGGGGTGCAGAACGGAGCAGGACTCCAGAGGGATATTGAAGAGAGTAGGGGTTCAGAATGGAACAGGACTCCAGAGGCATATAGAAGAGAGTGGGGGTGCAGAATGGAGCAGGACTCCAGAGGCATATAGACGAGAGTGGGGGTGCAGAACGGAGCAGGACTCCAAAGGCATATAGACGAGAGTGGGGGTGCAGAACCGAGCAGGACTCCAGAGGCATATAGAAGAGAGTGGGGGTGCAGAACGGAGCAGGACTCCAGAGGCATATAGAAGAGAGTGGGGGTGCATAACGGAGCAGGACTCCAGAGGCATATATAAGATAGTGGGGGTGCATAACGTTGCAGGACTCCAGAGGCATATAGAAGAGAGTGGGGGTGCATAAAGGAGCAGGACACCAGAGGCATATAGAAGAGAATGGGGGTGCAGAACGGAGCAGGACTCCAGAGGCATATAGAAGAGAGTGGGGGTGCATAACGGAGCAGGACTCCAGAGGCATACAGAAGAGAGTGGGGGTGCAGAATGGAGCAGGACTACAGAGGCATATAGAAGAGAGTGGGGGTGCAGAACGGAACAGGAAGCCAGAGGCATATAGAAGAGAGTGGGGGTGTATAACGGAGAAGGACTCCAGAGGCATATAGAAGAGAGTGGGGGTGCAGAACGGAACAGGAAGCCAGAGGCATATAGAAGAGAGTGGGGGTGCATAATGGAGGAGGACTCCAGAGTCATATAGAAGAGATTGGGGGTGCAGAACGGAGCAGGACTCCAGAGGCATATAGAAGAGAGTTGGGGTGCATAACGGAGCAGGACTCCAGAGGCATATAGAAGAGAGTGGGGGTGCATAACGGAGCAGGACTCCAGAGGCATATAGAAGAGAGTGGGGGTGAATAACGGAACAGGACTACAGAGGCATATATAAGAGAGTGCGGGGTGCATAACGGAGCAGGACTCCAGAGGCATATAGAAGAGAGTGGGGGTGCAGAACGGAGCAGGACTCCAGAGGCTTATAGAAGAGACTGGGGGTGCATAACGGAGCAGGTCTCCAGAGGCATATAGAAGAGAGTGGGGGTGCAGAACGGAACAGGAAGCCAGAGGCATATAGAAGAGAGTGGGGGTGCAAAACGGAGCATGACTCCAGAGGCATATAGAAGAGAGTGGGGGTGCATAACCGAGCAGGACTCCAGAGGCATATAGAAGAGAGTGGGGGTGCAAAACGGAGCAGGACTCCAGAGGCATATAGAAGATAGTGGGGGTGCAGAACGGAGCCGGACCCCAGAGGCATATAGAAGAGAGTGGAGGTACATAACGGAGCAGGACTCCAGAGGCATATAGAAGAGAGTGGGGGTGCATAACCGAGCAGGACTCCAGAGGCATATAGAAGAGAGTGGGGGTGCAGAATGGAGCAGGACTCCAGAGGCATATAGAAGAGAGTGGGGGTGAATAACGGAACAGGACTACAGAGGCATATATAAGAGATTGCGGGGTGCATAACGGAGCAGGACTCCAGAGGCATATAGAAGAGAGTGGGGGTGCAGAACGGAGCAGGACTCCAGAGGCTTATAGAAGAGACTGGGGGTGCATAACGGAGCAGGTCTCCAGAGGCATATAGAAGAGAGTGGGGGTGCAGAACGGAACAGGAAGCCAGAGGCATATAGAAGAGATTGGGGGTGCAAAACGGAGCATGACTCCAGAGGCATATAGAAGAGAGTGGGGGTGCATAACCGAGCAGGACTCCAGAGGCATATAGAAAGGAGTGGGGGTGCAGAACGGAGCCGGACCCCAGAGGCATATAGTAGAGAGTGGGGGTGCAGAACGGAGCAGGACTCCAGAGGCATATAGAACAGAGTGGGGTTGCAGAACGGAACAGGAAGCCAGAGGCATATAGAAGAGAGTGGGGGTGCAGAACGGAACAGGAAGCCAGAGGCATATAGCAGAGATTGGGGGTGCAGAACGGAACAGGAAGCCAGAGGCATATAGAATAGAGTGGGGGTGCAGAACGGAGCAGGACTCCAGAGGAATATAGAAGAGAGTGGGGGTGCATAACGGAACAGGAAGCCAGAGGCATATAGAAGAGAGTGGGGGTGCAGAACGGAGCAGGACTCCAGAGGGATATTGAAGAGAGTAGGGGTGCATAACGGAACAGGAAGCCAGAGGCATATAGAAGAGAGTGGGGGTGCAGAACGGAGCAGGACACCAGAGGGATATTGAAGAGAGTAGGGGTGCAGAATAGAACAGGACTCCAGAGGCATATAGAAGAGAGTAGGGGTGCAGAATGGAGCAGGACTCCAGAGGCATATAGACGAGAGTGGGGGTGCAGAACGGAACAGGAAGCCAGAGGCATATAGAAGAGAGTGGGGGTGCAGAACGGAACAGGAAGCCAGAGGCATATAGAAGAGAGTGGGGGTGCAGAACGGAGCAGGACTCCAGAGGCATATAGAAGAGAGTGGGGGTGCACAACAGAACAGGAAGCCATAGGCATATAGAAGAGAGTGGGGGTGCAGAACGGAGCAGGACTCCAGAGGGATAATGAAGAGAGTAGGGGTGCAGAATGGAACAGGACTCCAGAGGCATATAGAAGAGAGTAGGGGTGCAGAATGGAGCAGGACTCCAGAGGCATATAGACGAGAGTGGGGGTGCAGAACGGAGCAGGACTCCAAAGGCATATAGACGAGAGTGGGGGTGCAGAACGGAGCAGGACTCCAGAAGCATATAGAAGAGAGTGGGGGTGCAGAACGGAGCAGGACTCCAGAGGCATATAGACGAGAGTGGGGGTGCATAACCGAGTAGGACTCTAGAGGCATACAGAAGAGAGTGGGGGTGCAGAATGGAGCAGGACTACAGAGGCATATAGAAGAGAGTGGGGGTGCAGAACGGAGCAGGACTCCAGAGGCATATAGAAGAGAGTGGGGGTGCAGAACGGAGCAGGACTCCAGAGGCATATAGAAGAGACTGGGGGTGCATAAAGGAGAGCACTCCAGAGGCATATAGAAGAGAGTGGGGGTGCAAAACGGAGCATGACTCCAGAGGCATATAGAAGAGAGTGGGGGTGCATAACCGAGCAGGACTCCAGAGGCATATAGAAGAGAGTGGGGGTGCAAAACGGAGCAGGACTCCAGAGGCATATAGAAGAGAGTGGGGGTGCATAACGGAGCAGGGCGCCAGAGGCATATAGAAGAGAGTGGAGGTGCATAACGGAGCAGGACTCCAGAGGCATATTGAAGAGAGTGGTGGTGCAGAACGGAGCAGGACTCCAGAGGCATACAGAAGAGAGTGGGGGTGCAGAATGGAGCAGGACTCCAGAGGCATATAGAAGAGAGTGGGGGTGCAGAACGGAACAGGAAGCCAGAGGCATATAGAAGAGAGTGGGGGTGAATAATGGAGTAGGACTCCAGAGGCATATAGAAGAGAGTGGGGGTTCAGAATGGAGCAGGACTCCAGAGGCATATAGAAGAGAGTGGGGGTGCATAAAGGAGCAGGACTCCAGAGGCATATAGAAGAGAGTGGGGGTGCATAACGGAGCAGGACTCCAGAGGCATATAGAAGAGAGTGGGGGTGCATAACGGAGCAGGACTCCAGAGGCATATAGAAGAGAGTGGGGGTGCATAACGGAGCAGGACTCCAGAGGCATATAGAAGAGAGTGGGGGTGCATAACGGAGCAGGACTCCAGAGGCATATAGAAGAGAGTGAGGGTGCATAACGGAGCAGGGCGCCAGAGGAATATAGAAGAGAGTGGGGGTGCATAACCGAGCAGGACTCCAGAGGCATATAGAAGAGAGTGGGGGTGCATAACGGAGTAGGATTCCAGAGGCATACAGAAGAGAGTGGGGGTGCAGAATGGAGCAGGACTACAGAGGCATATAGAAGAGAGTGGGGGTGCATAACGGAGCAGGTCTCCAGAGGCATATAGAAGAGAGTGGGGGTGCAGAACGGAACAGGAAGCCAGAGGCATATAGAAGATAGTGGGGGTGCAGAATGGAGCAGGACTCCAGAGGCATATAGAAGAGAGTGGGGGTGCAGAACGGAGCAGGACTCCAGAGGCATATAGAAGAGAGTGGGGGTGCAGAATGGAGCAGGAATCCAGAGGCATATATAACAGAGTGGGGGTGCAGAATGGAGCAGGACTCCAGAGTCATATAGAAGAGAGTGGGGTTGCAGAACGGAACAGGAAGCCAGAGGCATATAGAAGAGAGTGGGGGTGCAGAACGGATCAGTAAGCCAGAGGCATATAGAAGAGAGTGGGGGTGCAGAACGGAACAGGACTCCAGAGGCATATAGAAGAGAGTGGGGGTGCAGAATGGAGCAGACTCCAGAGGCATATAGACGAGAGTGGGGTTGCAGAACGGAGCAGGACTCCAGAGGCATATAGAAGAGAGTGGGGGTGCAGAATGGAGCAGGACTCCAGAGGCATATAGAAGAGATTGGGGGTGCAGAATGGAGCAGGACTCCAGAGGCATATAGAAGAGAGTGGGGTGCATAAAGGAGCAGGACTCCAGAGGCATATAGAAGAGACTGGGGGTGCATAACGGATCAGGACTCCAGAGGCATATAGAAGAGAGTGGGGGTGCATAACGGAGCAGGACTACAGAGGCATATAAAAGAGAGTGGGGGTGCATAATGGAGCAGGACTCCAGAGGCATATATAAGATATTGGGGGTGCATAACGGCGCAGGACTCCAGAGGCATATAGAAGAGAGTGGGGGTGCATAACGGAGCAGGTCTCCAGAGGCATATAGAAGAGAGTGGGGGTGCATAATGGAGCAGGACTCCAGAGGCATATAGAAGAGAGTGGGGGTGCATAACGGAGCATGACTACAGATGCATATAGAAGAGAGTGGGGGTGCATAACGGAGCAGGACTCCAGAGGCATATATAAGATAGTGGGGGTGCATAATGGAGCAGGACTCCAGAGGCATATAGAAGAGAGTGGGGGTGCAGAACGGAGCAGGACTCCAGAGGCATATAGAAGAGAGTGGGGGTGCAGAATGGAGCAGGACTCCAGAGGCATATAGAAGAGAGTGGGGGTGCATAACAGAGCAGGATTCCAGAGGCATATATAAGATAGTGGGGGTGCATAATGGAGCAGGACTCCAGAGGCATATAGAAGAGAGTGGGGGTGCAGAACGGAGCAGGACTCCAGAGGCATATAGAAGAGAGTGGGGGTGCAGAATGGAGCAGGACTCCAGAGGCATATAGAAAGGAGTGGGGGTGCAGAACGGAGCCGTACCCCAGAGGCATATAGAAGAGAGTCGGGGTGCAGAATGGAGCAGGACTCCAGAGGCATATAGAAGAGAGTGGGGTGCAGAATAAAGCAGGACTCCAGAGGCATATAGAAAAGAGTGGGGGTGCAGAACGGAGCCGTACCCCAGAGGCATATAGAAGAGAGTGGGGGTGCAGAATGGAGCAGGACTCCAGAGGCATATAGAAGAGAGTGGGGGTGCATAAAGGAGCAGGACTCCAGAGGCATATAGAAGAGAGTGGGGGTGCATAACGGAGCAGGGCGCCAGAGGCATATAGAAGAGAGTGGGGGTGCATAACGGAGCAGGACTCCAGAGGCATATAGAAGAGAGTGGGGGTGCAGAATGGAGCAGGACTCCAGAGGCATATAGAAAGGAGTGGGGGTTCAGAACGGAGCCGTACCCCAGAGGCATATAGTAGAGAGTGGGGGTGCAGAACGGAGCAGGACTCCAGAGGCATATAGAAGAGAGTGGGGGTGCAGAATGGAGCAGGACTCCAGAGTCATATAGAAGAGAGTGGGGTTGCAGAACGGAACAGGAAGCCAGAGGCATATAGAAGAGAGTGGGAGTGCAGAACGGAGCAGTTAGCCAGAGCCGTACCCCAGAGGCATATAGTAGAGAGTGGGGGTGCAGAACGGAACAGGACTCCAGAGGCATATAGAAGAGAGTGGGGGTGCAGAATGGAGCAGACTCCAGAGGCATATAGACGAGAGTGGGGGTGCAAAATGGATCAGGACTCCAGAGGCATATAGAAGAGAGTGGGGGTGCAGAATGGAGCAGGACTCCAGAGGCATATAGAAGAGAGTGGGGGTGCATCACGTAGCAGGACTACAGAGGCATATAGAAGAGAGTGGGGGTGCATAACGGAGCAGGACTCCAGAGGCATATAGAAGAGAGTGGGGGTGCATAATGGAGCAGGACTCCAGAGGCATATAGAAGAGAGTGGGGGTGCAGAACGGAGCAGGATTCCAGAGGCATATAGAAGAGAGTGGGGGTGCAGAATGGAGCAGGACTCCAGAGGCATATAGAAGAGAGTGGGGGTGCATCACGTAGCAGGACTACAGAGGCATATAGAAGATAGTGGGGGTGCAGAATGGAGCAGGACTCCAGAGGCATATAGAAGAGAGTGGGGGTGCAGAACGGAGCAGTACTCCAGAGACATATAGAAGATAGTGGGGGTGCATAACGGAGCAGGACTCCAGAGGCATATAGAAGAGAGTGGTGGTGCAGAACGGAGCAGGACTCCAGAGGCATACAGAAGAGAGTGGGGGTGCAGAACGGAGCAGGACTCCAGAGGCATATAGAAGAGAGTGGGGGTGCAGAATGGAGCAGGACTCCAGAGTCATATAGAAGAGAGTGGGGTTGCAGAACGGAACAGGAAGCCAGAGGCATATAGAAGAGAGTGGGAGTGCAGAACGGAGCAGTTAGCCAGAGGCATATAGAAGAGAGTGGGGGTGCAGAACGGAACAGGACTCCAGAGGCATATAGAAGAGAGTGGGGGTGCAGAATGGAGCAGACTCTAGAGGCATATAGACGAGAGTGGGGGTGCAGAATGGATCAGGACTCCAGAGGCATATAGAAGAGATTGGGGGTGCAGAATGGAGCAGGACTCCAGAGGCATATAGAAGAGAGTGGGGGTGCATCACGAAGAAGGACTACAGATGCATATAGAAGAGAGTGGGGGTGCAGAATGGAGCAGGACTCCAGAGGCATATAGAAAGGAGTGGGGGTGCAGAACGGAGCCGTACCCCAGAGGCATATAGTAGAGAGTGGGGGTGCAGAACGGAGCAGGACTCCAGAGGCATATAGAAGAGAGTGGGGGTGCAGAATGGAGTAGGACTCCAGAGTCATATAGAAGAGAGTGGGGTTGCAGAACGGAACAGGAAGCCAGAGGCATATAGAAGAGAGTGGGAGTGCAGAACGGAGCAGTTAGCCAGAGGCATATAGAAGAGAGTGGGGGTGCAGAACGGAACAGGACTCCAGAGGCATATAGAAGAGAGTGGGGGTGCAGAATGGAGCAGACTCCAGAGGCATATAGACGAGAGTGGGGGTGCAAAATGGATCAGGACTCCAGAGGCATATAGAAGAGAGTGGGGGTGCAGAATGGAGCAGGACTCCAGAGACATATAGAAGAGAGTGGGGTTGCAGAACGGAACAGGAAGCCAGAGGCATATAGAAGAAAGTGGGAGTGCAGAACGGAGCAGTTAGCCAGAGGCATATAGAAGAGAGTGGGGGTGCAGAACGGAACAGGACTCCAGAGGCATATAGAAGAGAGTGGGGGTGCAGAATGGAGCAGACTCCAGAGGCATATAGACGAGAGTGGGGGTGCAGAATGGATCAGGACTCCAGAGGCATATAGAAGAGATTGGGGGTGCAGAATGGATCAGGACTCCAGAGGCATATAGAAGAGAGTGGGGGTGCAGAATGGAGCAGGACTCCAGAGGCATATAGAAGAGAGTGGGGGTGCATCACGTAGCAGGACTACAGAGGCATATAGAAGAGAGTGGGGGTGCATAACGGAGCAGGACTCCAGAGGCATATAGAAGAGAGTGGGGGTCCATAATGGAGCAGGACTCCAGAGGCATATAGTAGAGAGTGGGGGTGCAGAACGGAGCAGGACTCCAGAGGCATATAGAAGAGAGTGGGGGTGCAGAATGGAGCAGGACTCCAGAGTCATATAGAAGAGAGTGGGGTTGCAGAACGGAACAGGAAGCCAGAGGCATATAGAAGAGAGTGGGAGTGCAGAACGGAGCAGTTAGCCAGAGGCATATAGAAGAGAGTGGGGGTGCAGAACGGAGCAGTACTCCAGAGACATATAGAAGATAGTGGGGGTGCATAACGGAGCAGGACTCCAGAGGCATATAGAAGAGAGTGGTGGTGCAGAACGGAGCAGGACTCCAGAGGCATACAGAAGAGAGTGGGGGTGCAGAACGGAGCAGGACTCCAGAGGCATATAGAAGAGAGTGGGGGTGCAGAATGGAGCAGGACTCCAGAGTCATATAGAAGAGAGTGGGGTTGCAGAACGGAACAGGAAGCCAGAGGCATATAGAAGAGAGTGGGAGTGCAGAACGGAGCAGTTAGCCAGAGGCATATAGAAGAGAGTGGGGGTGCAGAATGGAGCAGACTCCAGAGGCATATAGACGAGAGTGGGGGTGCAGAATGGATCAGGACTCCAGAGGCATATAGAAGAGATTGGGGGTGCAGAATGGAGCAGGACTCCAGAGGCATATAGAAGAGAGTGGGGGTGCATCACGTAGAAGGACTACAGATGCATATAGAAGAGAGTGGGGGTGCAGAATGGAGCAGGACTCCAGAGGCATATAGAAAGGAGTGGGGGTGCAGAACGGAGCCGTACCCCAGAGGCATATAGTAGAGAGTGGGGGTGCAGAACGGAGCAGGACTCCAGAGGCATATAGAAGAGAGTGGGGGTGCAGAACGGAGCAGTACTCCAGAGACATATAGAAGATAGTGGGGGTGCAGAATGGAGCAGGACTCCAGAGGCATATAGAAAGGAGTGGGGGTGCAGAACGGAGCCGTACCCCAGAGGCATATAGTAGAGAGTGGGGGTGCAGAACGGAGCAGGACTCCAGAGGCATATAGAAGAGAGTGGGGGTGCAGAATGGAGCAGGACTCCAGAGTCATATAGAAGAGAGTGGGGTTGCAGAACGGAACAGGAAGCCAGAGGCATATAGAAGATAGTGGGAGTGCAGAACGGAGCAGTTAGCCAGAGGCATATAGAAGAGAGTGGGGGTGCAGAACGGAACAGGACTCCAGAGGCATATAGAAGAGAGTGGGGGTGCAGAATGGAGCAGACTCCAGAGGCATATAGACGAGAGTGGGGGTGCAAAATGGATCAGGACTCCAGAGGCATATAGAAGAGAGTGGGGGTGCAGAATGGAGCAGGACTCCAGAGTCATATAGAAGAGAGTGGGGTTGCAGAACGGAACAGGAAGCCAGAGGCATATAGAAGAGAGTGGGAGTGCAGAACGGAGCAGTTAGCCAGAGGCATATAGAAGAGAGTGGGGGTGCAGAACGGAACAGGACTCCAGAGGCATATAGAAGAGAGTGGGGGTGCAGAATGGAGCAGACTCCAGAGGCATATAGACGAGAGTGGGGGTGCAAAATGGATCAGGACTCCAGAGGCATATAGAAGAGAGTGGGGGTGCAGAATGGAGCAGGACTCCAGAGGCATATAGAAGAGAGTGGGGGTGCATCACGTAGCAGGACTACAGAGGCATATAGAAGAGAGTGGGGGTGCATAACGGAGCAGGACTCCAGAGGCATATAGAAGAGAGTGGGGGTGCATAATGGAGCAGGACTCCAGAGGCATATAGAAGAGAGTGGGGGTGCAGAACGGAGCAGGATTCCAGAGGCATATAGAAGAGAGTGGGGGTGCAGAATGGAGCAGGACTCCAGAGGCATATAGAAGAGAGTGGGGGTGCATCACGTAGCAGGACTACAGAGGCATATAGAAGATAGTGGGGGTGCAGAATGGAGCAGGACTCCAGAGGCATATAGAAGAGAGTGGGGGTGCAGAACGGAGCAGTACTCCAGAGACATATAGAAGATAGTGGGGGTGCATAACGGAGCAGGACTCCAGAGGCATATAGAAGAGAGTGGTGGTGCAGAACGGAGCAGGACTCCAGAGGCATACAGAAGAGAGTGGGGGTGCAGAACGGAGCAGGACTCCAGAGGCATATAGAAGAGAGTGGGGGTGCAGAATGGAGCAGGACTCCAGAGTCATATAGAAGAGAGTGGGGTTGCAGAACGGAACAGGAAGCCAGAGGCATATAGAAGAGAGTGGGAGTGCAGAACGGAGCAGTTAGCCAGAGGCATATAGAAGAGAGTGGGGGTGCAGAACGGAACAGGACTCCAGAGGCATATAGAAGAGAGTGGGGGTGCAGAATGGAGCAGACTCCAGAGGCATATAGACGAGAGTGGGGGTGCAGAATGGATCAGGACTCCAGAGGCATATAGAAGAGATTGGGGGTGCAGAATGGAGCAGGACTCCAGAGGCATATAGAAGAGAGTGGGGGTGCATCACGTAGAAGGACTACAGATGCATATAGAAGAGAGTGGGGGTGCAGAATGGAGCAGGACTCCAGAGGCATATAGAAAGGAGTGGGGGTGCAGAACGGAGCCGTACCCCAGAGGCATATAGTAGAGAGTGGGGGTGCAGAACGGAGCAGGACTCCAGAGGCATATAGAAGAGAGTGGGGGTGCAGAATGGAGTAGGACTCCAGAGTCATATAGAAGAGAGTGGGGTTGCAGAACGGAACAGGAAGCCAGAGGCATATAGAAGAGAGTGGGAGTGCAGAACGGAGCAGTTAGCCAGAGGCATATAGAAGAGAGTGGGGGTGCAGAACGGAACAGGACTCCAGAGGCATATAGAAGAGAGTGGGGGTGCAGAATGGAGCAGACTCCAGAGGCATATAGACGAGAGTGGGGGTGCAAAATGGATCAGGACTCCAGAGGCATATAGAAGAGAGTGGGGGTGCAGAATGGAGCAGGACTCCAGAGACATATAGAAGAGAGTGGGGTTGCAGAACGGAACAGGAAGCCAGAGGCATATAGAAGAGATTGGGGGTGCAGAATGGATCAGGACTCCAGAGGCATATAGAAGAGAGTGGGGGTGCAGAATGGAGCAGGACTCCAGAGGCATATAGAAGAGAGTGGGGGTGCATCACGTAGCAGGACTCCAGAGGCATATAGAAGAGAGTGGGGGTGCATAACGGAGCAGGACTCCAGAGGCATATAGAAGAGAGTGGGGGTGCATAATGGAGCAGGACTCCAGAGGCATATAGTAGAGAGTGGGGGTGCAGAACGGAGCAGGACTCCAGAGGCATATAGAAGAGAGTGGGGGTGCAGAATGGAGCAGGACTCCAGAGTCATATAGAAGAGAGTGGGGTTGCAGAACGGAACAGGAAGCCAGAGGCATATAGAAGAGAGTGGGAGTGCAGAACGGAGCAGTTAGCCAGAGGCATATAGAAGAGAGTGGGGGTGCAGAACGGAGCAGTACTCCAGAGACATATAGAAGATAGTGGGGGTGCATAACGGAGCAGGACTCCAGAGGCATATAGAAGAGAGTGGTGGTGCAGAACGGAGCAGGACTCCAGAGGCATACAGAAGAGAGTGGGGGTGCAGAACGGAGCAGGACTCCAGAGGCATATAGAAGAGAGTGGGGGTGCAGAATGGAGCAGGACTCCAGAGTCATATAGAAGAGAGTGGGGTTGCAGAACGGAACAGGAAGCCAGAGGCATATAGAAGAGAGTGGGAGTGCAGAACGGAGCAGTTAGCCAGAGGCATATAGAAGAGAGTGGGGGTGCAGAATGGAGCAGACTCCAGAGGCATATAGACGAGAGTGGGGGTGCAGAATGGATCAGGACTCCAGAGGCATATAGAAGAGATTGGGGGTGCAGAATGGAGCAGGACTCCAGAGGCATATAGAAGAGAGTGGGGGTGCATCACGTAGAAGGACTACAGATGCATATAGAAGAGAGTGGGGGTGCAGAATGGAGCAGGACTCCAGAGGCATATAGAAAGGAGTGGGGGTGCAGAACGGAGCCGTACCCCAGAGGCATATAGTAGAGAGTGGGGGTGCAGAACGGAGCAGGACTCCAGAGGCATATAGAAGAGAGTGGGGGTGCAGAACGGAGCAGTACTCCAGAGACATATAGAAGATAGTGGGGGTGCAGAATGGAGCAGGACTCCAGAGGCATATAGAAAGGAGTGGGGGTGCAGAACGGAGCCGTACCCCAGAGGCATATAGTAGAGAGTGGGGGTGCAGAACGGAGCAGGACTCCAGAGGCATATAGAAGAGAGTGGGGGTGCAGAATGGAGCAGGACTCCAGAGTCATATAGAAGAGAGTGGGGTTGCAGAACGGAACAGGAAGCCAGAGGCATATAGAAGATAGTGGGAGTGCAGAACGGAGCAGTTAGCCAGAGGCATATAGAAGAGAGTGGGGGTGCAGAACGGAACAGGACTCCAGAGGCATATAGAAGAGAGTGGGGGTGCAGAATGGAGCAGACTCCAGAGGCATATAGACGAGAGTGGGGGTGCAAAATGGATCAGGACTCCAGAGGCATATAGAAGAGAGTGGGGGTGCAGAATGGAGCAGGACTCCAGAGTCATATAGAAGAGAGTGGGGTTGCAGAACGGAACAGGAAGCCAGAGGCATATAGAAGAGAGTGGGAGTGCAGAACGGAGCAGTTAGCCAGAGGCATATAGAAGAGAGTGGGGGTGCAGAACGGAACAGGACTCCAGAGGCATATAGAAGATAGTGGGGGTGCAGAATGGAGCAGACTCCAGAGGCATATAGACGAGAGTGGGGGTGCAGAATGGATCAGGACTCCAGAGGCATATAGAAGAGATTGGGGGTGCAGAATGGAGCAGGACTCCAGAGGCATATAGAAGAGAGTGGGGGTGCAGAATGGAGCAGGACTCCAGAGGCATATAGAAGAGAGTGGGGGTGCAGAATGGAGCAGACTCCAGAGGCATATAGACGAGAGTGGGGGTGCAGAATGGATCAGGACTCCAGAGGCATATAGAAGAGAGTGGGGGTGCAGAATGGAGCAGGACTCCAGAGGCATATAGAAGATAGTGGGGGTGCAGAATGGAGCAGACTCCAGAGGCATATAGACGAGAGTGGGGGTGCAGAATGGATCAGGACTCCAGAGGCATATAGAAGAGAGTGGGGGTGCAGAATGGAGCAGGACTCCAGAGGCATATAGAAGAGAGTGGGGGTGCATCACGTAGCAGGACTCCAGAGGCATATAGAAGAGAGTGGGGGTGCAGAATGGAGCAGACTCCAGAGGCATATAGACGAGAGTGGGGGTGCAGAATGGATCAGGACTCCAGAGGCATATAGAAGAGAGTGGGGGTGCAGAATGGAGCAGGACTCCAGAGGCATATAGAAGAGAGTGGGGGTGCATCACGTAGCAGGACTACAGAGGCATATAGAAGAGAGTGGGGGTGCATAACGGAACAGGACTCCAGAGGCATATAGAAGAGAGTGGGGGTGCATAATGGAGCAGGACTCCAGAGGCATATAGAAGAGAGTGGGGGTGCAGAACGGAGCAGGATTCCAGAGGCATATAGAAGATAGTGGGGGTGCAGAATGGAGCAGGACTCCAGAGGCATATAGAAGAGAGTAGGGGTGCAGAACGGAGCAGTACTCCAGAGACATATAGAAGAGAGTGGGGGTGCATAACGGAGCAGGACTCCAGAGGCATATAGAAGAGAGTGGTGGTGCATAACGGAGCAGGACTCCAGAGGCATACAGAAGAGAGTGGGGGTGCAGAACGGAGCAGGACTCCAGAGGCATATAGAAGAGAGTGGGGGTGCAGAATGGAGCAGGACTCCAGAGTCATATAGAAGAGAGTGGGGTTGCAGAACGGAACAGGACTCCAGAGTCATATAGAAGAGAGTGGGGGTGCAGAATGGAGCAGGACTCCAGAGGCATATAGAAGAGAGTGGGGGTGCAGAATGGAGCAGGACTCCAGAGTCATATAGAAGAGAGTGGGGTTGCAGAACGGAACAGGACTCCAGAGGCATATAGAAGAGAGTGGGGGTGCAGAATGGAGCAGGACTCCAGAGGCATACAGAAGAGAGTGGGGGTGCAGAACGGAGCAGGACTCCAGAGTCATATAGAAGAGAGTGGGGGTGCAGAATGGAGCAGGACTCCAGAGTCATATAGAAGAGAGTGGGGGTGCAGAATGGAGCAGGACTCCAGAGTCATATAGAAGAGAGTGGGAGTGCAGAACGGAGCAGTTAGCCAGAGGCATATAGAAGAGAGTGGGGGTGCAGAACGGAACAGGACTCCAGAGGCATATAGAAGAGAGTGGGGGTGCAGAATGGAGCAGACTCCAGAGGCATATAGACGAGAGTGGGGGTGCAGAATGGATCAGGACTCCAGAGGCATATAGAAGAGATTGGGGGTGCAGAATGGAGCAGGACTCCAGAGGCATATAGAAGAGAGTGGGGGTGCATCACGTAGAAGGACTACAGAGGCATATAGAAGAGAGTGGGGGTGCAGAATGGAGCAGGACTCCAGAGGCATATAGAAAGGAGTGGGGGTGCAGAACGGAGCCGTACCCCAGAGGCATATAGTAGAGAGTGGGGGTGCAGAACGGAGCAGGACTCCAGAGGCATATAGAAGAGAGTGGGGGTGCAGAACGGAACAGGAAGCCAGAGGCATATAGAAGATAGTGGGAGTGCAGAACGGAGCAGTTAGCCAGAGGCATATAGAAGAGAGTGGGGGTGCAGAACGGAACAGGACTCCAGAGGCATATAGAAGAGAGTGGGGGTGCAGAATGGAGCAGACTCCAGAGGCATATAGACGAGAGTGGGGGTGCAAAATGGATCAGGACTCCAGAGGCATATAGAAGAGAGTGGGGATGCAGAATGGAGCAGGACTCCAGAGGCATATAGAAGAGAGTGGGGGTGCATCACGTAGCAGGACTCCAGAGGCATATAGAAGAGAGTGGGGGTGCATAACGGAGCAGGACTCCAGAGGCATATAGAAGAGAGTGGGGGTGCATAATGGAGCAGGACTCCAGAGGCATATAGAAGAGAGTGGGGGTTCAGAACGGAGCAGGACTCCAGAGACATATAGAAGAGAGTGGGGGTGCATAACGGAGCAGGACTCCAGAGGCATATAGAAGAGAGTGGTGGTGCAGAACGGAGCAGGACTCCAGAAGCATACAGAAGAGAGTGGGGGTGCAGAACGGAGCAGGACTCCAGAGGCATATAGAAGAGAGTGGGGGTGCAGAATGGAGCAGGACTCCAGAGTCATATAGAAGAGAGTGGGGTTGCAGAACGGAACAGGAAGCCAGAGGCATATAGAAGAGAGTGGGAGTGCAGAACGGAGCAGTTAGCCAGAGGCATATAGAAGAGAGTGGGGGTGCAGAACGGAACAGGACTCCAGAGGCATATAGAAGAGAGTGGGGGTGCAGAATGGAGCAGACTCCAGAGGCATATAGACGAGAGTGGGGGTGCAGAATGGATCAGGACTCCAGAGGCATATAGAAGAGATTGGGGGTGCAGAATGGAGCAGGACTCCAGAGGCATATAGAAGAGAGTGGGGGTGCATCACGTAGCAGGACTACAGAGGCATATAGAAGAGAGTGGGGGTGCATAACGGAGCAGGACTCCAGAGGCATATAGAAGAGAGTGGGGGTGCATAATGGAGCAGGACTCCAGAGGCATATAGAAGAGAGTGGGGGTGCAGAACGGAGCAGGATTCCAGAGGCATATAGAAGAGAGTGGGGGTGCAGAACGGAAAAGGAAGCCAGAGGCATATAGAAGAGAGTGGGGGTGCATAATGGAGCAGGACTCCAGAGGCATACAGAAGAGAGTGGGGGTGCAGAACGGAGCAGGACTCCAGAGGCATATAGAAGAGAGTGGGGGTGCAGAACGGAACAGGAAGCCAGAGGCATATAGAAGACAGTGGGGGTGCATAATGGAGCAGGACTCCAGAGGCATATAGAAGAGAGTGGGGGTGCATAATGGAGCAGGACTCCAGAGGCATATAGAAGAGAGTGGGGGTGCAGAATTGAGCAGGACTCCAGAGGCATATAGAAAGGAGTGGGGGTGCAGAACGGAGCCGTACCCCAGAGGCATATAGTAGAGAGTGGGGGTGCAGAACGGAGCAGGACTCCAGAGTCATATAGAAGAGAGTGGGGTTGCAGAACGGAACAGGAAGCCAGAGGCATATAGAAGAGAGTGGGGGTGCAGAACGGAGCAGTAAGCCAGAGGCATATAGAAGAGAGTGGCGGTGCAGAACGGAACAGGACTCCAGAGGCATATAGAAGAGAGTGGGGGTGCAGAATGGAGCAGGACTCCAGAGTCATATAGAAGAGAGTGGGGTTGCAGAACGGAACAGGAAGCCAGAGGCATATAGAAGAGAGTGGGGGTGCAGAACGGAGCAGTAAGCCAGAGGCATATAGAAGAGAGTGGGGGTGCAGAACGGAACAGGACTCCAGAGGCATATAGAAGAGAGTGGGGGTGCAGAATGGAGCAGACTCCAGAGGCATATAGACGAGAGTGGGGGTGCAGAATGGATCAGGACTCCAGAGGCATATAGAAGAGAGTGGGGGTGCAGAATGGAGCAGGACTCCAGAGGCATATAGAAGAGATTGGGGGTGCAGAATGGAGCAGGACTCCAGAGGCATATAGAAGAGAGTGGGGGTGCATCATGTAGCAGGACTACAGAGGCATATAGAAGAGAGTGGGGGTGCATAACGGAGAAGGACTCCAGAGGCATATAGAAGAGAGTGGGGGTGCATAATGGAGCAGGACTCCAGAGGCATATAGAAGAGAGTGGGGGTGCAGAACGGAGCAGGATTCCAGAGGCATATAGAAGATAGTGGGGGTGCAGAATGGAGCAGGACTCCAGAGGCATATAGAAGAGAGTGGGGGTGCAGAACGGAGCAGGACTCCAGAGATATATAGAAGAGAGTGGGGGTGCATAACGGAGCAGGACTCCAGAGGCATATAGAAGAGAGTGGTTGTGCAGAACGGAGCAGGACTCCAGAGGCATACAGAAGAGAGTGGGGGTGCAGAACGGAGCAGGACTCCAGAGGCATATAGAAGAGAGTGGGGGTGCAGAACGGAACAGGAAGCCAGAGGCATATAGAAGAGAGTGGGGGTGCATAATGGAGCAGGACACCAGAGGCATACAGAAGAGAGTGGGGGTGCAGAACGGAGCAGGACTCCAGAGGCATATAGAATAGAGTGGGGGTGCAGAACGGAACAGGAAGCCAGAGGCATATAGAAGAGAGTGGGGGTGCATAATGGAGCAGGACTCCAGAGGCATATAGAAGAGAGTGGGGGTGCAGAATGGAGCAGGACTCCAGAGGCATATAGAAGAGAGTGGGGGTGCATAACGGAGCAGGACTCCAGAGGCATATAGAAGAGAGTGGGGGTGCATAACGGAGCAGGACTCCAGAGTCATATAGAAGAGAGTGGGGGTGCATAACGGAGCAGGACTCCAGAGGCATATAGAAGAGAGTGGGGGTGCATAACAGAGCAGGGCGCCAGAGGTATATAATAGAGAGTGGGGGTGCAGAACGGAGCAGGACTCCAGAGGCATATAGAAGAGAGTGGGGGTGCAGAATGGAGCAGGACTCCAGAGGCATATAGAAGAGAGGGGGTTGCAGAACGGAACAGGAAGCCAGAGGCATATAGAAGAGAGTGGGGGTGCAGAACGGAGCAGTAAGCCAGAGGCATATAGAAGAGAGTCGGGGTGCAGAACGGAACAGGACTCCAGAGGCATATAGACGAGAGTGTGGGTGCATAACGGAGCAGGACTCCAGAGGCATATAGAAGAGAGTGGGGGTGCAGAACGGAGCAGGACTCCAGAGGCATATAGAAGAGAGTGGGGGTGCATAACGGAGTAGGACTCCAGAGGCATACAGAAGAGAGTGGGGGTGCAGAATGGAGCAGGACTACAGAGGCATATAGAAGAGAGTGGGGGTGCAGAACGGAACAGGAAGCCAGAGGCATATAGAAGAGAGTGGGGGTGCATAACGGAGCAGGACTCCAGAGGCATATAGAAGAGAGTGGGGGTGCAGAACGGAACAGGAAGCCAGAGGCATATAGAAGAGAGTGGGGGTGCATAATGGAGCAGGACTCCAGAGGCATATAGAAGAGATTGGGGGTGCAGAACAGAGCAGGACTCCAGAGGCATATAGAAGAGAGTTGGGGGCATAACGGAGCAGGACTCCAGAGGCATATAGAAGAGAGTGGGGGTGCATAACGGAGCAGGACTCCAGAGGCATATAGAAGAGAGTGGGGGTGCATAACGGAGCAGGATTACAGAGGCATATAGAAGAGAGTGGGGGTGCATAACGGAACAGGACTACAGAGGCATATATAAGAGAGTGGGGGTGCATAACGGAGCAGGACTCCAGAGGCATATAGAAGAGAGTGGGGGTGCAGAATGGAGCAGGACTCCAGAGGCATATAGAAGAGACTGGGGGTGCATAACGGAGCAGGTCTCCAGAGGCATATAGAAGATAGTGGGGGTGCATAATGGAGCAGGACTCCAGAGGCATATAGAAGAGAGTGGGGGTGCAGAACGGAGCAGGACTCCAGAGGCATATAGAAGAGAGTGGGGGTGCAGAACGGAGCAGGACTCCAGAGGCATATAGAAGAGATTGGGGGTGCAGAACGGAGAAGGACTCCAGAGGCATATAGAAGAGAGTGGGGGTGCATAACAGAGCAGGATTCCAGAGGCATATATAAGATAGTGGGGGTGCATAACGGAGCAGGACTCCAGAGGCATATAGAAGAGAGTGGGGGTGCATAAAGGAGCAGGACTCCAGAGGCATATAGAAGAGAGTTGGGGTGCAGAACGGAGCAGGACTCCAGAGGCATATAGAAGAGAGTGGGGGTGCAAAACGGAACAGGACTACAGAGGCATATATAAGAGAGTGGGGGTGCATAACGGAGCAGGACTCCAGAGGCATATAGAAGAGAGTGGGGGTGCAGAACTGAGCAGGATTCCAGAGGCATATAGAAGATAGTGGGGGTGCAGAATGGAGCAGGACTCCAGAGGCATATAGAAGAGAGTGGGGGTGCAGAACGGAGCAGGACTCCAGAGACATATAGAAGAGAGTGGGGGTGCATAACAGAGCAGGACTCCAGAGGCATATAGAAGAGAGTGGTGGTGCAGAACGGAGCAGGACTCCAGAGGCATACAGAAGTGAGTAGGGGTGCAGAACGGAGCAGGACTCGAGTGGCATATAGAAGAGAGTGGGGGTTCAGAACGGAACAGGAAGCCATAGGCATATAGAAGAGAGTGGGGGTGCATAATGGAGCAGGACTCCAGAGGCATATAGAAGAGAGTGGGGGTGCAGAATGGAGCAGGACTCCAGAGGCATATAGAAGAGAGTGGGGGTGCATAAAGGAGCAGGACTCCAGAGGCATATAGAAGAGAGTGGGGGTGCATAACGGAGCAGGATTACAGAGGCATATAGAAGAGAGTGGGGGTGCATAACGGAACAGGACTACAGAGGCATATATAAGAGAGTGGGGGTGCATAACGGAGCAGGACTCCAGAGGCATATAGAAGAGAGTGGGGGTGCAGAATGGAGCAGGACTCCAGAGGCATATAGAAGAGACTGGGGGTGCATAACGGAGCAGGTCTCCAGAGGCATATAGAAGATAGTGGGGGTGCATAATGGAGCAGGACTCCAGAGGCATATAGAAGAGAGTGGGGGTGCAGAACGGAGCAGGACTCCGGAGGCATATAGAAGAGAGTGGGGGTGCAGAACGGAGCAGGACTCCAGAGGCATATAGAAGAGATTGGGGGTGCAGATCGGAGAAGGACTCCAGAGGCATATAGAAGAGAGTGGGGGTGCATAACAGAGCAGGATTCCAGAGGCATATATAAGATAGTGGGGGTGCATAACGGAGCAGGACTCCAGAGGCATATAGAAGAGAGTGGGGGTGCATAAAGGAGCAGGACTCCAGAGGCATATAGAAGAGAGTTGGGGTGCAGAACGGAGCAGGACTCCAGAGGCATATAGAAGAGAGTGGGGGTGCAAAACGGAACAGGACTACAGAGGCATATATAAGAGAGTGGGGGTGCATAACGGAGCAGGACTCCAGAGGCATATAGAAGAGAGTGGGGGTGCAGAACGGAGCAGGATTCCAGAGGCATATAGAAGATAGTGGGGGTGCAGAATGGAGCAGGACTCCAGAGGCATATAGAAGAGAGTGGGGGTGCAGAACGGAGCAGGACTCCAGAGACATATAGAAGAGAGTGGGGGTGCATAACAGAGCAGGACTCCAGAGGCATATAGAAGAGAGTGGTGGTGCAGAACGGAGCAGGACTCCAGACCCATATAGAAGAGAGTGGGGGTGCAGAATGGAGCAGGATTCCAGAGGCATATAGAAGATAGTGGGGGTGCAGAATGGAGCAGGACTCCAGAGGCATATAGAAGAGAGTGGGGGTGCAGAACGGAGCAGGACTCCAGAGACATATAGAAGAGAGTGTGGGTGCATAACGGAGCAGGACTCCAGAGGCATATAGAAGAGAGTGGTGGTGCAGAACGGAGCAGGACTCCAGAGGCATACAGAAGAGAGTGGGGGTGCTGAACGGAACAGGAAGCCAGAGGCATATAGAAGAGAGTGGGGGTGCATAATGGAGCAGGACTCCAGAGGCATATAGAAGAGAGTGGGGGTGCATAACGGAGCAGGACTCCAGAGGCATATAAAAGAGAGTGGGGGTGCATAACGGAGCAGGACTCCAGAGGCATATAGAAGAGAGTGGGGGTGCATAACGGAGCAGGACTCCAGAGGCATATAGAAGAGAGTGGGGGTGCATAAAGGAGCAGGACTCCAGAGGCATATAGAAGAGAGTGGGGGTGCAGAATGGAGCAGGACTCCAGAGGCATATATAAGAGAGTGAGGGTGCATAAAGGAGCAGGACTCCAGAGGTATATAGAAGAGAGTGGGGGTGCATAAAGGAGCAGGACTCCAGAGGCATATATAAGATAGTGGGGGTGCATAACGGAACAGGAAGCCAGAGGCATATAGAAGAGAGTGGTGGTGCATAATGGAGCAGGACTCCAGAGGCATATAGAAGAGAGTGGGGGTGCATAATGGAGCAGGACTCCAGAGGCATATATAAGAGAGTGAGGGTGCATAACGGAGCAGGACTCCAGAGGCATATAGAAGAGAGTGGGGGTGCATAACGGAGCAGGACTCCAGAGGCATATAGAAGAGAGTGGGGGTGCATAACGGAGCAGGACTCCAGAGGCATATAGAAGAGAGTGGGGGTGCATAACGGAGCAGGACTCCAGAGGCATATAGAAGAGACTGGGGGTGCATAACGGAGCAGGACTCCAGAGGCATATAGAAGAGAGTGGGGGTGCATAATGGAGCAGGACTACAGAGGCATATATAAGATAGTGGGGGTGCATAACCGCGCAGGACTCCAGAGGCATATAGAAGAGAGTGGGGGTGCATAATGGAGCAGGTCTCCAGAGGCATATAGAAGAGAGTGGGGGTGCATAACGGAGCAGGACTCCAGAGGCATATAGAAGAGAGTGGGGGTGCATAACGGAGCAGGACTACAGAGGCATATAGAAGAGAGTGGGGGTGCATAACGGAGCAGGACTACAGAGGCATATAGAAGATAGTCGGGGTGCATAATGGAGCAGGACTCCAGAGGCATATAGAAGAGAGTGGGGGTGCAGTACGGAGCAGGACTCCAGAGGCATATAGAAGAGAGTGGGGGTGGACAACGGAGCAGGACTACAGAGGCATATAGAAGAGAGTGGGGGTGGAGAACGGAGCAGGACTCCAGAGGCATATAGAAGATAGTGGGGTTGCAGAATGGAGCAGGACTCCAGAGGCACACAGAAAAGAGTGGGGGTGCAGAATGGAGCAGGACTCCAGAGGCATATAGAAGAGAGTGGGGGTGCAGAACGGAACAGGAAGCCAGAGGCATATAGAAGAGAGTGGGGGTGCATAATTGAGCAGGACTCCAGAGGCATATAGAAGAGATTGGGGGTGCAGAATGGAGCAGGACTCCAGAGGCATATAGAAGAGAGTGGGGTGCATAAAGGAACAGGACTCCAGAGGCATATAGAAGAGACTGGGGGTGCATAACAGAACAGGACTCCAGAGGCATATAGAAGAGAGTGGCGGTGCATAACGGAGTAGGACTCCAGAGGCATATAGAAGAGAGTGGGGGTGCATAACGGAGCAGGACTACAGAGGCATATAGAAGAGAGTGGGGGTGCATAACGGAGCAGGACTACAGATGCATATAGAAGAGAGTGGGGGTGCATAACGGAGCAGGACTCCAGAGGCATATATAAGATAGTGGGGGTGCATAATGGAGCAGGACTCCAGAGGCATATAGAAGAGAGTGGGGGTGCAGAATGGAGCAAGACTCCAGAGGCATATAGAAGAGAGTGGGGGTGCAGAACGGAGCAGGACTCCAGAGGCATATAGAAGAGAGTGGGGGTGAAGAACGGAGAAGGACTCCAGAGGCATATAGAAGAGAGTGGGGGTGTTGAACGGAGCAGGACTCCAGAGGCATATAGAAGAGAGTGGGGCTACATAACGGAGCAGGACTCCAGAGGCATATATAAGATAGTGGGGGTGCAGAAGGGAGCAGGACTCCAGAGGCATATAGAAGTCAGTGGGGGTGCATAAAGGAGCAGGACTCCAGAGGCATATAGAAGAGAGTTGGGGTGCAGAACGGAGGCATATAGAAGAGACTGGGGGTGCATAACGGAGCAGGACTCCAGAGGCATATAGAAGATAGTGGGGGTGAAGAACGGAGCAGGACTCCAGAGGCATATAGAAGAGAGTGGTGGTGCAGAATGGAGCAGGACTCCAGAGGCATACAGAAGAGAGTGGGGGTGCAGAATGGAGCAGGACTCCAGAGGCATATAGAAGAGACTGGGGGGGCATAACGGAGCAGGACTCCAGAGGCATATAGAAGAGAGTGGGGGTGCATAACGGAGCAGGACTCCAGAGGCATATAGAAATGAGTGCGGGTGCATAACGGAGCAGGACTCCAGAGGCATATAGAAGAGAGTGGGGGCGCATAATGGAGCAGGACTCCAGAGGCATATAGAAGAGATTGGGGGTGCAGAATGGAGCAGGACTCCAGAGGCATATAGAAGAGAGTGGGGTGCATAAAGGAACAGGACTCCAGAGGCATATAGAAGAGACTGGGGGTGCATAAAGGAACAGGACTCCAGAGGCATATAGAAGAGAGTGGGGGTGCATAACGGAGTAGGACTCCAGAGGCATATAGAAGAGAGTGGGGGTGCATAACGGAGCAGGACTCCAGAGGCATATAGAAGAGAGTGGGGGTGCATAACGGAGCAGGACTACAGATGCATATAGAAGAGAGTGGGGGTGCATAACGGAGCAGGACTACAGAGGCATATATAAGATAGTGGGGGTGCATAATGGAGCAGGACTCCAGAGGCATATAGAAGAGAGTGGGGGTGCAGAATGGAGCAGGACTCCAGAGGCATATAGAAGAGAGTGGGGGTGCAGAACGGAGCAGGACTCCAGAGGCATATAGAAGAGAGTGGGGGTGAAGAACGGAGAAGGACTCCAGAGGCATATAGAAGAGAGTGGGGGTGTTGAACGGAGCAGGACTCCAGAGGCATATAGAAGAGAGTGGGGCTACATAACGGAGCAGGACTCCAGATTCATATATAAGATAGTGGGGGTGCAGAAGGGAGCAGGACTCCAGAGGCATATAGAAGTCAGTGGGGGTGCATAAAGGAGCAGGACTCCAGAGGCATATAGAAGAGAGTTGGGGTGCAGAACGGAGGCATATAGAAGAGACTGGGGGTGCATAACGGAGCAGGACTCCAGAGGCATATAGAAGATAGTGGGGTGAAGAACGGAGCAGGACTCCAGAGGCATATAGAAGAGAGTGGTGGTGCAGAATGGAGCAGGACTCCAGAGGCATACAGAAGAGAGTGGGGGTGCAGAATGGAGCATGACTCCAGAGGCATATAGAAGAGACTGGGGATGCATAACGGAGCAGGACTCCAGAGGCATATAGAAGAGAGTGGGGGTGCAGAATGGAGCCGGACTCCAGAGGCATATAGAAGAGAGTGGGGGTGCAGAACGGAGCAGGATTCCAGAGGCATATAGAAGACAGTGGGGGTACAGAATGGAGCAGGACTCCAGAGGCATATAGAAGAGAGTGGGGGTGCAGAACGGAGCAGGACTCCAGAGGCATATAGAAATGAGTGGGGGTGCATAACGGAGCAGGACTCCAGAGGCATATAGAAGAGAGTGGGGGCGCATAATGGAGCAGGACTCCAGAGGCATATAGAAGAGATTGGGGGTGCAGAATGGAGCAGGACTCCAGAGGCATATAGAAGAGAGTGGGGTGCATAAAGGAACAGGACTCCAGAGGCATATAGAAGAGACTGGGGGTGCATAACGGAACAGGACTCCAGAGGCATATAGAAGAGAGTGGGGGTGCATAACGGAGTAGGACTCCAGAGTCATATAGAAGAGAGTGGGGGTGCATAACGGAGCAGGACTCCAGAGGCATATAGAAGAGAGTGGGGGTGCATAACGGAGCAGGACTCCAGATGCATATAGAAGAGAGTGGGGGTGCATAATGGAGCAGGACTCCAGAGTCATATAGTAGAGAGTGGGGGCGCATAATGGAGCAGGACTCCAGAGGCATATAGAAGAGATTGGGGGTGCAGAATGGAGCAGGACTCCAGAGGCATATAGAAGAGAGTGGGGGCGCATAATGGAGCAGGACTCCAGAGGCATATAGAAGAGATTGGGGGTGCAGAATGGAGCAGGACTCCAGAGGCATATAGAAGAGAGTGGGGTGCATAAAGGAACAGGACTCCAGAGGCATATAGAAGAGACTGGGGGTGCATAACGGAACAGGACTCCAGAGGCATATAGAAGAGAGTGGGGGTGCATAACGGAGTAGGACTCCAGAGTCATATAGAAGAGAGTGGGGGTGCATAACGGAGCAGGACTCCAGAGGCATATAGAAGAGAGTGGGGGTGTTGAACGGAGCAGGACTCCAGAGGCATATAGAAGAGAGTGGGGCTACATAACGGAGCAGGACTCCAGATTCATATATAAGATAGTGGGGGTGCAGAAGGGAGCAGGACTCCAGAGGCATATAGAAGTCAGTGGGGGTGCATAAAGGAGCAGGACTCCAGAGGCATATAGAAGAGAGTTGGGGTGCAGAACGGAGGCATATAGAAGAGACTGGGGGTGCATAACGGAGCAGGACTCCAGAGGCATATAGAAGATAGTGGGGTGAAGAACGGAGCAGGACTCAAGAGGCATATAGAAGAGAGTGGTGGTGCAGAATGGAGCAGGACTCCAGAGGCATACAGAAGAGAGTGGGGGTGCAGAATGGAGCATGACTCCAGAGGCATATAGAAGAGACTGGGGATGCATAACGGAGCAGGACTCCAGAGGCATATAGAAGAGAGTGGGGGTGCAGAATGGAGCAGGACTCCAGAGGCATATAGAAGAGAGTGGGGGTGCAGAACGGAGCAGGATTCCAGAGGCATATAGAAGACAGTGGGGGTACAGAATGGAGCAGGACTCCAGAGGCATATAGAAGAGAGTGGGGGTGCAGAACGGAGCAGGACTCCATAGGCATATAGAAATGAGTGGGGGTGCATAACGGAGCAGGACTCCAGAGGCATATAGAAGAGAGTGGGGGCGCATAATGGAGCAGGACTCCAGAGGCATATAGAAGAGATTGGGGGTGCAGAATGGAGCAGGACTCCAGAGGCATATAGAAGAGACTGGGGGTGCATAACGGAACAGGACTCCAGAGGCATATAGAAGAGAGTGGGGGTGCATAACGGAGTAGGACTCCAGAGTCATATAGAAGAGAGTGGGGGTGCATAACGGAGCAGGACTCCAGAGGCATATAGAAGAGAGTGGGGGTGCATAACGGAGCAGGACTACAGATGCATATAGAAGAGAGTGGGGGTGCATAATGGAGCAGGACTACAGAGGCATATATAAGATAGTGGGGGTGCATAATGGAGCAGGACTCCAGAGGCATATAGAAGAGAGTGGGGGTGCAGAATGGAGCAGGACTCCAGAGGCATATAGAAGAGAGTGGGGGTGCAGAACGGAGCAGGACTCCAGAGGCATATAGAAGAGAGTGGGGGTGAAGAACGGAGAAGGACTCCAGAGGCATATAGAAGAGAGTGGGGGTGTTGAACGGAGCAGGACTCCAGAGGCATATAGAAGAGAGTGGGGCTACATAACGGAGCAGGACTCCAGATTCATTTATAAGATAGTGGGGGTGCAGAAGGGAGCAGGACTCCAGAGGCATATAGAAGTCAGTGGGGGTGCATAAAGGAGCAGGACTCCAGAGGCATATAGAAGAGAGTTGGGGTGCAGAACGGAGGCATATAGAAGAGACTGGGGGTGCATAACGGAGCAGGACTCCAGAGGCATATAGAAGATAGTGGGGGGTGAAGAACGGAGCAGGACTCCAGAGGCATATAGAAGAGAGTGGTGGTGCAGAATGGAGCAGGACTCCAGAGGCATACAGAAGAGAGTGGGGGTGCAGAATGGAGCATGACTCCAGAGGCATATAGAAGAGAGTGGGGGTGCAGAATGGAGCAGGACTCCAGAGGCATATAGAAGAGAGTGGGGGTGCAGAACGGAGCAGGATTCCAGAGGCATATAGAAGACAGTGGGGGTACAGAATGGAGCAGGACTCCAGAGGCATATAGAAGAGAGTGGGGGTGCAGAACGGAGCAGGACTCCAGAGGCATATAGAAGAGAGTGGGAGTGCAGAACGGAGCAGGACTCCAGAGACATATAGAAGAGAGTGGGGGTGCATAACAGAGCAGGACTCCAGAGGCATATAGAAGAGAGTGGGGGTGCAGAACGGAGTAGGACTCCAGAGGCATACAGAAGAGAGTGGGGGTGCAGAACGGAGCAGGACTCCAGAGGCATATAGAAGAGAGTGGGGGTGCACAACTGAACAGGAAGCCAGAGGCATATAGAAGAGAGTGGGGGTGCAGAATGGAGCAGGACTCCAGAGGCATATAGAAGAGAGTGGGGGTGCAGAATGGAGCAGGACTCCAGAGGCATATGGAAGAGAGTGGGGGTGCATAAAGGAGCTGGACTCCAGAGGCATATAGAAGACAGTGGGGGGTGCATAACGGAGCAGGACTCCAGAGGCATATATAAGATAGTGGGGGTGCATAACGGCGCAGGACTCCAGAGGCATATAGAAGAGAGTGGGGGTGCATAACGGAGCAGGTCTCCAGAGGCATATAGAAGAGAGTGGGGGTGCATAACGGAGCAGGACTCCAGAGGCATATAGAAGGGAGTGGGGGTGCATAACGGAGCAGGACTACAGATGCATAAAGAAGAGAGTGGGGGTGCATAACGGAGCAGGACTCCAGAGGCATATATAAGATAGTGGGGGTGCATAACGGAGCAGGACTCCAGAGGCATATAGAAGAGAGTGGGGGTGCAGAACGGAGCAGGACTCCAGAGGCATATAGAAGAGAGTGGGGGTGCAGAACGGAGCAGGACTCCAGAGGCATATAGAAGAGAGTGGGGGTGCAGAACGGAGCAGGACTCCAGAGGCATATAGAAGAGAGTGGGGGTGCAGAACAGAGCAGGACTCCAGAGCCATATAGAAGAGAGTGGGGGTGCAGAACGTAGCAGGACTCCAGAGGCATATAGAAGAGAGTGGGGGTGCAGAACGGAGCGGGACTCCAGAGGCATATAGAAAAGAGTGGGGGTGCAGAACGTAGCATGACTCCAGAGGCATATAGAAGAGAGTGGGGGTGCAGAACGGAGCAGGACTCCAGAAGCATATAGAAGAGAGTGGGGGTGCATAACAGAGCAGGACTCCAGAGGCATATATAAGATAGTGGGGGTGCAGAACGGAGCAGGACTCCAGAGGCATATAGAAGTCAGTGGGGGTGCATAAAGGAGCAGGACTCCAGAGGCATATAGAAAAGAGTTGGGGTGCAGAACGGAGGCATATAGAAGAGACTGGGGGTGCATAACGGAACAGGACTCCAGAGGCATATAGAAGAGAGTGGGGGTGAAGAACGGAGCAGGACTCCAGAGGCATATAGAAGGGAGTGGGGGTGCAGAACGGAACAGGAAGCCAGAGGCTTATAGAAGAGAGTGGGCTTGCAGAATGGAGCAGGACTCCAGAGGCATATAGAAGAGAGTGGGGGTGCAGAATGGAGCAGGACTCCAGTGGCATATAGAAGAGAGAGGGGGTGCATAAAGGAGCATGACTCCAGAGGCATATAGAAGAGACTGGGGGGGCATAACGGAGCAGGACTCCAGAGGCATATAGAAGAGAGTGGGGGTGCATAACGGAGCAGGACTACAGAGGCATATATAAGATAGTGGGGGTGCATAACGGCGCAGGACTCCAGAGGCATATAGAAGAGAGTGGGGGTGCATAACGGAGCAGGTCTCCAGAGGCATATAGAAGAGAGTGGGGGTGCATAACGGAGCAGGACTCCAGAGGCATATAGAAGGGAGTGGGGGTGCATAACGGAGCAGGACTACAGATGCATAAAGAAGAGAGTGGGGGTGCATAACGGAGCAGGACTCCAGAGGCATATATAAGATAGTGGGGGTGCATAACGGAGCAGGACTCCAGAGGCATATAGAAGAGAGTGGGGGTGAAGAACGGAGAAGGACTCCAGAGGCATATAGAAGAGAGTGGGGGTGTTGAACGGAGCAGGATTCCAGAGGCATATAGAAGACAGTGGGGGTACAGAATGGAGCAGGACTCCAGAGGCATATAGAAGAGAGTGGGGGTGCAGAACGGAGCAGGACTCCATAGGCATATAGAAATGAGTGGGGGTGCATAACGGAGCAGGACTCCAGAGGCATATAGAAGAGAGTGGGGGCGCATAATGGAGCAGGACTCCAGAGGCATATAGAAGAGATTGGGGGTGCAGAATGGAGCAGGACTCCAGAGGCATATAGAAGAGAGTGGGGTGCATAAAGGAACAGGACTCCAGAGGCATATAGAAGAGACTGGGGGTGCATAACGGAACAGGACTCCAGAGGCATATAGAAGAGAGTGGGGGGTGCATAACGGAGTAGGACTCCAGAGTCATATAGAAGAGAGTGGGGGTGCATAACGGAGCAGGACTCCAGAGGCATATAGAAGAGAGTGGGGGTGCATAACGGAGCAGGACTACAGATGCATATAGAAGAGAGTGGGGGTGCATAATGGAGCAGGACTACAGAGGCATATATAAGATAGTGGGGGTGCATAATGGAGCAGGACTCCAGAGGCATATAGAAGAGAGTGGGGGTGCATAATGGAGCAGGGACTCCAGAGGCATATAGAAGAGAGTGGGGGGTGCAGAACGGAGCAGGGACTCCAGAGGCATATAGAAGAGAGTGGGGGTGAAGAACGGAGAAGGACTCCAGAGGCATATAGAAGAGAGTGGGGGGTGTTGAACGGAGCAGGACTCCAGAGGCATATAGAAGAGAGTGGGGCTACATAACGGAGCAGGACTCCAGATTCATATATAAGATAGTGGGGGTGGCAGAAGGGAGCAGGACTCCAGAGGCATATAGAAGTCAGTGGGGGTGCATAAAGGAGCAGGACTCCAGAGGCATATAGAAGAGAGTTGGGGTGCAGAACGGAGGCATATAGAAGAGACTGGGGGGTGCATAACGGAGCAGGACTCCAGAGGCATATAGAAGATAGTGGGGGTGAAGAACGGAGCAGGACTCCAGAGGCATATAGAAGAGAGTGGTGGTGCAGAATGGAGCAGGACTCCAGAGGCATACAGAAGAGAGTGGGGGTGCAGAATGGAGCATGACTCCAGAGGCATATAGAAGAGAGTGGGGGTGCAGAATGGAGCAGGACTCCAGAGGCATATAGAAGAGAGTGGGGGGTGCAGAACGGAGCAGGATTCCAGAGGCATATAGAAGACAGTGGGGGTACAGAATGGAGCAGGACTCCAGAGGGCATATAGAAGAGAGTGGGGGTGCAGAACGGAGCAGGACTCCAGAGGCATATAGAAGAGAGTGGGAGTGCAGAACGGAGCAGGACTCCAGAGACATATAGAAGAGAGTGGGGGTGCATAACAGAGCAGGACTCCAGAGGCATATAGAAGAGAGTGGGGGGTGCAGAACGGAGTAGGACTCCAGAGGCATACAGAAGAGAGTGGGGGTGCAGAACGGAGCAGGACTCCAGAGGCATATAGAAGAGAGTGGGGGTGCACAACTGAACAGGAAGCCAGAGGCATATAGAAGAGAGTGGGGGTGCAGAATGGAGCAGGACTCCAGAGGCATATAGAAGAGAGTGGGGGGTGCAGAATGGAGCAGGACTCCAGAGGCATATGGAAGAGAGTGGGGGTGCATAAAGGAAGCTGGACTCCAGAGGCATATAGAAGACAGTGGGGGGTGCATAACGGAGCAGGACTCCAGAGGCATATATAAGATAGTGGGGGTGCATAACGGCGCAGGACTCCAGAGGCATATAGAAGAGAGTGGGGGTGCATAACGGAGCAGGTCTCCAGAGGCATATAGAAGAGAGTGGGGGGTGCATAACGGAGCAGGACTCCAGAGGCATATAGAAGGGAGTGGGGGTGCATAACGGAGCAGGACTACAGATGCATAAAGAAGAGAGTGGGGGTGCATAACGGAGCAGGACTCCAGAGGCATATATAAGATAGTGGGGGGTGCATAACGGAGCAGGACTCCAGAGGCATATAGAAGAGAGTGGGGGTGCAGAACGGAGCAGGGACTCCAGAGGCATATAGAAGAGAGTGGGGGGTGCAGAACGGAGCAGGACTCCAGAGGCATATAGAAGAGAGTGGGGGGTGCAGAACGGAGCAGGACTCCAGAGGCATATAGAAGAGAGTGGGGGTGCAGAACAGAGCAGGACTCCAGAGCCATATAGAAGAGAGTGGGGGGTGCAGAACGTAGCAGGACTCCAGAGGCATATAGAAGAGAGTGGGGGTGCAGAACGGAGCGGGACTCCAGAGGCATATAGAAAAGAGTGGGGGTGCAGAACGTAGCATGACTCCAGAGGCATATAGAAGAGAGTGGGGGTGCAGAACGGAGCAGGACTCCAGAAGCATATAGAAGAGAGTGGGGGTGCATAACAGAGCAGGACTCCAGAGGCATATATAAGATAGTGGGGGTGCAGAACGGAGCAGGACTCCAGAGGCATATAGAAGTCAGTGGGGGTGCATAAAGGAGCAGGACTCCAGAGGCATATAGAAAAGAGTTGGGGTGCAGAACGGAGGCATATAGAAGAGACTGGGGGTGCATAACGGAAACAGGGACTCCAGAGGCATATAGAAGAGAGTGGGGGTGAAGAACGGAGCAGGACTCCAGAGGCATACAGAAGAGAGTGGGGGTGCAGAATGGAGCAGGACTCCAGAGGCATATAGAAGGGAGTGGGGGTGCAGAACGGAACAGGAAGCCAGAGGCTTATAGAAGAGAGTGGGCTTGCAGAATGGAGCAGGACTCCAGAGGCATATAGAAGAGAGTGGGGGGTGCAGAATGGAGCAGGACTCCAGTGGCATATAGAAGAGAGAGGGGGGTGCATAAAGGAGCATGACTCCAGAGGCATATAGAAGAGACTGGGGGGGGCATAACGGAGCAGGACTCCAGAGGCATATAGAAGAGAGTGGGGGGTGCATAACGGAGCAGGACTACAGAGGCATATATAAGATAGTGGGGGTGCATAACGGCGCAGGACTCCAGAGGCATATAGAAGAGAGTGGGGGTGCATAACGGAGCAGGTCTCCAGAGGCATATAGAAGAGAGTGGGGGGTGCATAACGGAGCAGGACTCCAGAGGCATATAGAAGGGAGTGGGGGGTGCATAACGGAGCAGGACTACAGATGCATAAAGAAGAGAGTGGGGGTGCATAACGGAGCAGGACTCCAGAGGCATATATAAGATAGTGGGGGTGCATAACGGAGCAGGACTCCAGAGGCATATAGAAAGAGAGTGGGGGTGCAGAACGGAGCAGGACTCCAGAGGCATATAGAAGAGAGTGGGGGGTGCAGAACGGAGCAGGGACTCCAGAGGCATATAGAAGAGAGTGGGGGTGCAGAACGGAGCAGGACTCCAGAGGCATATAGAAGAGAGTGGGGGTGCAGAACAGAGCAGGACTCCAGAGCCATATAGAAGAGAGTGGGGGTGCAGAACGTAGCAGGACTCCAGAGGCATATAGAAGAGAGTGGGGGTGCAGAACGGAGCGGGACTCCAGAGGCATATAGAAAAGAGTGGGGGTGCAGAACGTAGCATGACTCCAGAGGCATATAGAAGAGAGTGGGGGTGCAGAACGGAGCAGGACTCCAGAAGCATATAGAAGAGAG
>NW_027248701.1:0-35209 GCF_031021105.1 Erythrolamprus reginae | reverse complement strand
AATGGGAGTTGAAGTCCACACATCTTAAACTTGCCATGTTTGAAGACACTTGCACACCTCTTCCCTAATCCAAAAGTTTTCAAACTTCACAGCTCTAAAACTAGTGGATTTCAACTGCCAGAATTCCTCTTCCAGTCGTACTAGATGGGGTGTTTAGAAGGCAAAGATGCCCCCATTTTTAAGTGAAAAATGAGCCATTTTTGCCTGTTTTTTCACAAAATTGGAGACATCTTTTTTGGCCTTGCCCCATTCCCCAGGAGCTATCTGCAGGCTTCCCAGTCCGTTTCCCTACACACTTTTTGCAAGAAAAAGAGAGAAAAATGCCCATTATTTGATGATTTTGCCATTCTCCAGCAGCAAGAGCTCTCTGCAGGTGGAGGGTGTTTAGGACAGCAAAAATGGCTGCATTTGGTGTATAAGACGCACCGACATTTCCACACTCTTTTAGGGGGGGTGGAGTACATCTTCTTATAGTCCCACAAATACAGTATATGAAATGTAAATCGATATGATACAGAGTCCATAGTTATAAGTGAAGGCTTGCTCTAACGCTCTATAGTTTTGCATTATGAAATTGTCTTCATGCTTAAAGGCTACTTTAGTTAGAAAGATATACATTTTGTGTTTAATAATTTTTTTTCTATGAGAGAAGCCACTAGAATGTGGCTTCTATTGGCACATGAGAATAGTGATAACTGATACTGAGAATTTTGGAAAACTAGTTCACTTTGCTTTTGGTCCAGAGTTATAATCAACTCATTTTAGGATACATTATTAGTTGGTGTGAGGTACTTCAGAAAAGAGATTTGAAATTTAACATCAGATCAGATTTTGTAAATGTTTTTTTTTAAATCACTTTATTTCCAGCTAAGTTTTATACTTCAATAAATAAAAATGGGAACAACTCCAATCCTCAATATGAATGCCTGTTGAAACATTTCAGTTTTAAGTACTGTAAATGCAAACCAACCATTTCTTAAAAGCTAAAGTTACAAATTAAAATGGTTTTATGTTCTCAGTAAATAAAGCTTTTATAATATGATCGGGAACTTGTTTCTTTTTTTGTATAAAAATAAAGATAAACAAAATGGTTCTATGAGTTGTATGAATTTTTCTCACATATATGTGTTTCCAATAGACCACGTCGGAAAGCCCGAGGAAACCACATCCAGCGACTGCACCGGACCAGACAGGTAGGAGGAGAACCACCGTAAAACGGTGCCTGCCACTACCAACCCCTCCAGTCAGCGCAGAAGGATACCATTTGTTTAACCAATCCTTGTTAACAGGAGAAGTTCCTGAGGATTGGAGAATGGCCAGTGTTGTGCCTATCCACAAGAAGGGCAGTAGAGAAGAAGCTGGTAACTACAGGCCAGTTAGCTTGACATCAGTTGTAGTTAAAATGATGGAGACTCTACTCAAAAAGAGGATAAATCAGCACCTAAAAAACAATAACTTATTGGAGCCAAATCAGCATGGCTTTACTGAAGGCAAATCATGTCAGACTAATTTCATCGATTTCTTTGACTATGTCACAAAGGTGTTGGATGAAGGTGGTGCCGTGGATATTTCCTACCTGGACTTCAGCAAAGCCTTTGATACGGTTCCACATAAAGAGCTGATAAATAAATTAGATCTGACCATGACAAAGGCAACGTTTCTAAGCCCCTTAATATCTGATCATTACTCAACTGTCCTGCGAGGAAAACCATGTCGAGAGTGTGCCCCCTCTCATGGGTTAGGCTCTGAACTACTTGGGTCAGGTCCATGGTGGCCATGAACTCCTGCGCCAACCCAGAGGGTTCACTGAGCGATGGCAGATTAAACTCCCCCAAGACAATAAGTCTGGGGGACTCCACCGCTAGCCTGGCTACCTCCTCGAGCAGTGCAGGCAGGGCTGTTGATACGCAGCTGAGAGGCAGGTAACAAGTCCACGTGTACCCGTAGGTCCGGCCTCATAAGAAGGGACTCACAACCTGCAATCTCGGGAGCAGTGACCCTATGCAGCTTGAAGGTCTTCTTCTTGGCTATAATTGCCACTCCTCCCCCCCTTCCCTGGGATCACAGCTGGTGCCACATCTGAAACTCTGTTGGGCCCATTTCCGAGACAGGAGCTCCCCCCCCCCCTCTGGGCCCAGCCAGGTCTCATTCACACACGCCAGGTATGCCTCAATGTCATGGTGCGTAGAATGGTGGGACGGGAGGCGCAGCTGTGCAGCTTCAGATGGAGATTCTAAAGCACAGCTGGAAGCAATTTGGAAAGCTGCAGCAGGCTTCAAAAGGGGAGGGCTTGCAAAAAGCGGTGTGGGAATTATCGTTCGGCAGTTAACAGGAACAAAGATACAGGAATTCCTCAATGGACTTTTGAATCTGGGGACATTTAAAGCCTCGTTGTTTTGCATTTGATTTGGAGAACATTAGAGCTCTGAAACCCAGTCAAGAGTAATTTGCAGAAACTCGTGCGAGAGACATTTGTTGCTGGCTTGAGCCATTAACCCTGACCTTTCGATCGTACACCAGGAATAAATAGTGTCTAGCAATACTCTGAATTGGCACAATTTACTATTTTATTTTATAGCTAAATCAATGAAGGAAGAGAAAGACGAAGACAGCTCTCCGTGGGATTCGGAAGTAGGTTTTTAAAGTAAAAAAAGCTTAAAGGAATTTAATTTGAATTGTTTTCCACACAATTACTTATAAGCTTTACTCATTTTGTATTCTCAAAGTGGCCAGTGAGAAAAATATTTTCTCAGGGAAAATATTTTTTTAATGTCAAACAATTTATTGGTATACAGAATTTTAGGAATTCATCTGCCTATTTAGATAATGTTCTACATTATATAGATAATATTTTCCATATCATTGACCTCCTTCTGTATCAACACAGAGAAGGAGGGGGAGAGAGAAATATAATAATAATAATAATAATAATAATAATAATAATAATAATCATCATCATCATCATCATCATTATCATAATATAATTTAGTATAGATAATGAGAATTAAGCCACTTTTTTGAAATAAGTGATATTTGAGGAAATTAGAATTATATAAAGGACTAATTTTATAATAACTGTATGCTTCAGACTATAAGACACACTGGAGTATAAGACGCACCTATAGTTTACATGTGGAAAACAAGGAAAAAAGTATTCTGAACCAAATGGTGTAGTAATATATTATTTAATAAAATACCAGTATAGCAGAATACTTTTTACAATCATGTACACTTTTTACAAACTGCAAACTTGACAGCTTTAAGACTTGTGGACTTCAACTCACACAATTCCAGCCCCAGTCATGGTTGCTCAGGAATGGGAGTTGAAGTCCACACATCTTAAACTTGCCATGTTTGAAGACACTTGCACACCTCTTCCCTAATCCAAAAGTTTTCAAACTTCACAGCTCTAAAACTAGTGGATTTCAACTGCCAGAATTCCTCTTCCAGTCGTACTAGATGGGGTGTTTAGAAGGCAAAGATGCCCCCATTTTTAAGTGAAAAATGAGCCATTTTTGCCTGTTTTTTCACAAAATTGGAGACATCTTTTTTGGCCTTGCCCCATTCCCCAGGAGCTATCTGCAGGCTTCCCAGTCCGTTTCCCTACACACTTTTTGCAAGAAAAAGAGAGAAAAATGCCCATTATTTGATGATTTTGCCATTCTCCAGCAGCAAGAGCTCTCTGCAGGTGGAGGGTGTTTAGGACAGCAAAAATGGCTGCATTCGGTGTATAAGACGCACCGACATTTCCACACTCTTTTAGGGGGGGTGGAGTACATCTTCTTATAGTCCCACAAATACAGTATATGAAATGTAAATCGATATGATACAGAGTCCATAGTTATAAGTGAAGGCTTGCTCTAACGCTCTATAGTTTTGCATTATGAAATTGTCTTCATGCTTAAAGGCTACTTTAGTTATAAAGATATACATTTTGTGTTTAATAATTTTTTTTCTATGAGAGAAGCCACTAGAATGTGGCTTCTATTGGCACATGAGAATAGTGATAACTGATACTGAGAATTTTGGAAAACTAGTTCACTTTGCTTTTGGTCCAGAGTTATAATCAACTCATTTTAGGATACATTATTAGTTGGTGTGAGGTACTTCAGAAAAGAGATTTGAAATTTAACATCAGATCAGATTTTGTAAATGTTTTTTTTTAAATCACTTTATTTCCAGCTAAGTTTTATACTTCAATAAATAAAAATGGGAACAACTCCAATCCTCAATATGAATGCCTGTTGAAACATTTCAGTTTTAAGTAAATGCAAACCAACCATTTCTTAAAAGCTAAAGTTACAAATTAAAATGGTTTTATGTTCTCAGTAAATAAAGCTTTTATAATATGATCGGGAACTTGTTTCTTTTTTTGTATAAAAATAAAGATAAACAAAATGGTTCTATGAGTTGTATGAATTTTTCTCACATATATGTGTTTCCAATAGACCACGTCGGAAAGCCCGAGGAAACCACCTCCAGCGACTGCACCGGGCCAGACAGGTAGGAGGAGAACCACCGTAAAACGGTGCCTGCCACTACCAACCCCTCCAGTCAGCGCAGAAGGATACCATTTGTTTAACCAATCCTTGTTAACAGGAGAAGTTCCTGAGGATTGGAGAATGGCCAGTGTTGTGCCTATCCACAAGAAGGGCAGTAGAGAAGAAGCTGGTAACTACAGGCCAGTTAGCTTGACATCAGTTGTAGTTAAAATGATGGAGACTCTACTCAAAAAGAGGATAAATCAGCACCTAAAAAACAATAACTTATTGGAGCCAAATCAGCATGGCTTTACTGAAGGCAAATCATGTCAGACTAATTTCATCGATTTCTTTGACTATGTCACAAAGGTGTTGGATGAAGGTGGTGCCGTGGATATTGCCTACCTGGACTTCAGCAAAGCCTTTGATACGGTTCCACATAAAGAGCTGATAAATAAATTAGATCTGACCATGACAAAGGCAACGTTTCTAAGCCCCTTAATATCTGATCATTACTCAACTGTCCTGCGAGGAAAACCATGTCGAGAGTGTGCCCCCTCTCATGGGTTAGGCTCTGAACTACTTGGGTCAGGTCCATGGTGGCCATGAACTCCTGCGCCAACCCAGAGGGTTCACTGAGCGATGGCAGATTAAACTCCCCCAAGACAATAAGTCTGGGGGACTCCACCGCCAGCCTGGCTACCTCCTCGAGCAGTGCAGGCAGGGCTGTTGATACGCAGCTGAGAGGCAGGTAACAAGTCCACGTGTACCCGTAGGTCCGGCCTCATAAGAAGGGACTCACAACCTGCAATCTCGGGAGCAGTGACCCTATGCAGCTTGAAGGTCTTCTTCTTGGCTATAATTGCCACTCCTCCCCCCCTTCCCTGGGATCACGGCTGGTGCCACATCTGAAACTCTGTTGGGCCCATTTCCGAGACAGGAGCTCCCCCCCCCCCCTCTGGGCCCAGCCAGGTCTCATTCACACACGCCAGGTATGCCTCAATGTCATGGTGCGTAGAATGGTGGGACGGGAGGTGCAGCTTCAGATGGAGATTCTAAAGCACAGCTGGAAGCAATTTGGAAAGCTGCAGCAGGCTTCAAAAGGGGAGGGCTTGCAAAAAGCGGTGTGGGAATTATCGTTCGGCAGTTAACAGGAACAAAGATACAGGAATTCCTCAATGGACTTTTGAATCTGGGGACATTTAAAGCCTCGTTGTTTTGCATTTGATTTGGAGAACATTAGAGCTCTGAAACCCAGTCAAGAGTAATTTGCAGAAACTCGTGCGAGAGACATTTGTTGCTGGCTTGAGCCATTAACCCTGACCTTTCGATCGTACACCAGGAATAAATAGTGTCTAGCAATACTCTGAATTGGCACAATTTACTATTTTATTTTATAGCTAAATCAATGAAGGAAGAGAAAGACGAAGACAGCTCTCCGTGGGATTCGGAAGTAGGTTTTTAAAGTAAAAAAAGCTTAAAGGAATTTAATTTGAATTGTTTTCCACACAATTACTTATAAGCTTTACTCATTTTGTATTCTCAAAGTGGCCAGTGAGAAAAATATTTTCTCAGGGAAAATATTTTTTTAATGTCAAACAATTTATTGCTATACAGAATTTTAGGAATTCATCTGCCTATTTAGATAATGTTCTACATTATATAGATAATATTTTCCATATCATTGACCTCCTTCTGTATCAACACAGAGAGGGAGGGGGAGAGAGAAATATAATAATAATAATAATAATAATAATAATAATAATAATAATAATAATAACCATCATCATCATCATCATTATCATAATATAATTTAGTATAGATAATGAGAATTAAGCCACTTTTTTGAAATAAGTGATATTTGAGGAAATTAGAATTATATAAAGGACTAATTTTATAATAACTGTATGCTTCAGACTATAAGACACACTGGAGTATAAGACGCACCTATAGTTTACATGTGGAAAACAAGGAAAAAAGTATTCTGAACCAAATGGTGTAGTAATATATTATTTAATAAAATACCAGTATAGCAGAATACTTTTTACAATCATGTACACTTTTTACAAACTGCAAACTTGACAGCTTTAAGACTTGTGGACTTCAACTCACACAATTCCAGCCCCAGTCATGGTTGCTCAGGAATGGGAGTTGAAGTCCACACATCTTAAACTTGCCATGTTTGAAGACACTTGCACACCTCTTCCCTAATCCAAAAGTTTTCAAACTTCACAGCTCTAAAACTAGTGGATTTCAACTGCCAGAATTCCTCTTCCAGTCGTACTAGATGGGGTGTTTAGAAGGCAAAGATGCCCCCATTTTTAAGTGAAAAATGAGCCATTTTTGCCTGTTTTTTCACAAAATTGGAGACATCTTTTTTGGCCTTGCCCCATTCCCCAGGAGCTATCTGCAGGCTTCCCAGTCCGTTTCCCTACACACTTTTTGCAAGAAAAAGAGAGAAAAATGCCCATTATTTGATGATTTTGCCATTCTCCAGCAGCAAGAGCTCTCTGCAGGTGGAGGGTGTTTAGGACAGCAAAAATGGCTGCATTCGGTGTATAAGACGCACCGACATTTCCACACTCTTTTAGGGGGGGGTGGAGTACATCTTCTTATAGTCCCACAAATACAGTATATGAAATGTAAATCGATATGATACAGAGTCCATAGTTATAAGTGAAGGCTTGCTCTAACGCTCTATAGTTTTGCATTATGAAATTGTCTTCATGCTTAAAGGCTACTTTAGTTATAAAGATATACATTTTGTGTTTAATAATTTTTTTTCTATGAGAGAAGCCACTAGAATGTGACTTCTATTGGCACATGAGAATAGTGATAACTGATACTGAGAATTTTGGAAAACTAGTTCACTTTGCTTTTGGTCCAGAGTTATAATCAACTCATTTTAGGATACATTATTAGTTGGTGTGAGGTACTTCAGAAAAGAGATTTGAAATTTAACATCAGATCAGATTTTGTAAATGTTTTTTTTTAAATCACTTTATTTCCAGCTAAGTTTTATACTTCAATAAATAAAAATGGGAACAACTCCAATCCTCAATATGAATGCCTGTTGAAACATTTCAGTTTTAAGTACTGTAAATGCAAACCAACCATTTCTTAAAAGCTAAAGTTACAAATTAAAATGGTTTTATGTTCTCAGTAAATAAAGCTTTTATAATATGATCGGGAACTTGTTTCTTTTTTTGTATAAAAATAAAGATAAACAAAATGGTTCTATGAGTTGTATGAATTTTTCTCACATATATGTGTTTCCAATAGACCACGTCGGAAAGCCCGAGGAAACCACATCCAGCGACTGCACCGGACCAGACAGGTAGGAGGAGAACCACCGTAAAACGGTGCCTGCCACTACCAACCCCTCCAGTCAGCGCAGAAGGATACCATTTGTTTAACCAATCCTTGTTAACAGGAGAAGTTCCTGAGGATTGGAGAATGGCCAGTGTTGTGCCTATCCACAAGAAGGGCAGTAGAGAAGAAGCTGGTAACTACAGGCCAGTTAGCTTGACATCAGTTGTAGTTAAAATGATGTAGACTCTACTCAAAAAGAGGATAAATCAGCACCTAAAAAACAATAACTTATTGGAGCCAAATCAGCATGGCTTTACTGAAGGCAAATCACGTCAGACTAATTTCATCGATTTCTTTGACTATGTCACAAAGGTGTTGGATGAAGGTGGTGCCGTGGATATTGCCTACCTGGACTTCAGCAAAGCCTTTGATACGGTTCCACATAAAGAGCTGATAAATAAATTAGATCTGACCATGACAAAGGCAACGTTTCTAAGCCCCTTAATATCTGATCATTACTCAACTGTCCTGCGAGGAAAACCATGTCGAGAGTGTGCCCCCTCTCATGGGTTAGGCTCTGAACTACTTGGGTCAGGTCCATGGTGGCCATGAACTCCTGCGCCAACCCAGAGGGTTCACTGAGCGATGGCAGATTAAACTCCCCCAAGACAATAAGTCTGGGGGACTCCACCGCCAGCCTGGCTACCTCCTCGAGCAGTGCAGGCAGGGCTGTTGATACGCAGCTGAGAGGCAGGTAACAAGTCCACGTGTACCCGTAGGTCCGGCCTCATAAGAAGGGACTCACAACCTGCAATCTCGGGAGCAGTGACCCTATGCAGCTTGAAGGTCTTCTTCTTGGCTATAATTGCCACTCCTCCCCCCCTTCCCTGGGATCACGGCTGGTGCCACATCTGAAACTCTGTTGGGCCCATTTCCGAGACAGGAGCTCCCCCCCCCCCCCTCTGGGCCCAGCCAGGTCTCATTCACACACGCCAGGTATGCCTCAATGTCATGGTGCGTAGAATGGTGGGACGGGAGGTGCAGCTTCAGATGGAGATTCTAAAGCACAGCTGGAAGCAATTTGGAAAGCTGCAGCAGGCTTCAAAAGGGGAGGGCTTGCAAAAAGCGGTGTGGGAATTATCGTTCGGCAGTTAACAGGAACAAAGATACAGGAATTCCTCAATGGACTTTTGAATCTGGGGACATTTAAAGCCTCGTTGTTTTGCATTTGATTTGGAGAACATAAGAGCTCTGAAACCCAGTCAAGAGTAATTTGCAGAAACTCGTGCGAGAGACATTTGTTGCTGGCTTGAGCCATTAACCCTGACCTTTCGATCGTACACCAGGAATAAATAGTGTCTAGCAATACTCTGAATTGGCACAATTTACTATTTTATTTTATAGCTAAATCAATGAAGGAAGAGAAAGACGAAGACAGCTCTCCGTGGGATTCGGAAGTAGGTTTTTAAAGTAAAAAAAGCTTAAAGGAATTTAATTTGAATTGTTTTCCACACAATTACTTATAAGCTTTACTCATTTTGTATTCTCAAAGTGGCCAGTGAGAAAAATATTTTCTCAGGGAAAATATTTTTTTAATGTCAAACAATTTATTGGTATACAGAATTTTAGGAATTCATCTGCCTATTTAGATAATGTTCTACATTATATAGATAATATTTTCCATATCATTGACCTCCTTCTGTATCAACACAGAGAGGGAGGGGGAGAGAGAAATATAATAATAATAATAATAATAATAATAATAATAATAATAATAATAATAACCATCATCATCATCATCATTATGATAATATAATTTAGTATAGATAATGAGAATTAAGCCACTTTTTTGAAATAAGTGATATTTGAGGAAATTAGACTTATATAAAGGACTAATTTTATAATAACTGTATGCTTCAGACTATAAGACACACTGGAGTATAAGACGCACCTATAGTTTACATGTGGAAAACAAGGAAAAAAGTATTCTGAACCAAATGGTGTAGTAATATATTATTTAATAAAATACCAGTATAGCAGAATACTTTTTACAATCATGTACACTTTTTACAAACTGCAAACTTGACAGCTTTAAGACTTGTGGACTTCAACTCCCACAATTCCAGCCCCAGTCATGGTTGCTCAGGAATGGGAGTTGAAGTCCACACATCTTAAACTTGCCATGTTTGAAGACACTTGCACACCTCTTCCCTAATCCAAAAGTTTTCAAACTTCACAGCTCTAAAACTAGTGGATTTCAACTGCCAGAATTCCTCTTCCAGTCGTACTAGATGGGGTATTTAGAAGGCAAAGATGCCCCCATTTTTAAGTGAAAAATGAGCCATTTTTGCCTGTTTTTTCACAAAATTGGAGACATCTTTTTTGGCCTTGCCCCATTCCCCAGGAGCTATCTGCAGGCTTCCCAGTCCGTTTCCCTACACACTTTTTGCAAGAAAAAGAGAGAAAAATGCCCATTATTTGATGATTTTGCCATTCTCCAGCAGCAAGAGCTCTCTGCAGGTGGAGGGTGTTTAGGACAGCAAAAATGGCTGCATTCGGTGTATAAGACGCACCGACATTTCCACACTCTTTTAGGGGGGGTGGAGTACATCTTCTTATAGTCCCACAAATACAGTATATGAAATGTAAATCGATATGATACAGAGTCCATAGTTATAAGTGAAGGCTTGCTCTAACGCTCTATAGTTTTGCATTATGAAATTGTCTTCATGCTTAAAGGCTACTTTAGTTATAAAGATATACATTTTGTGTTTAATAATTTTTTTTCTATGAGAGAAGCCACTAGAATGTGGCTTCTATTGGCACATGAGAATAGTGATAACTGATACTGAGAATTTTGGAAAACTAGTTCACTTTGCTTTTGGTCCAGAGTTATAATCAACTCATTTTAGGATACATTATTAGTTGGTGTGAGGTACTTCAGAAAAGAGATTTGAAATTTAACATCAGATCAGATTTTGTGAATGTTTTTTTTAAAATCACTTTATTTCCAGCTAAGTTTTATACTTCAATAAATAAAAATGGGAACAACTCCAATCCTCAATATGAATGCCTGTTGAAACATTTCAGTTTTAAGTAAATGCAAACCAATCATTTCTTAAAAGCTAAAGTTACAAATTAAAATGGTTTTATGTTCTCAGTAAATAAAGCTTTTATAATATGATCGGGAACTTGTTTCTTTTTTTGTATAAAAATAAAGATAAACAAAATGGTTCTATGAGTTGTATGAATTTTTCTCACATATATGTGTTTCCAATAGACCACTTCGGAAAGCCCGAGGAAGCCACCTACAGCGACTGCACCCTCCAATCGGCTTGGCTTCCTTGCCCTCCTCGCTGACCTGTGCAGTTCAGTCGAGTCCACGACATCGAAGGAGGACGGCTCCCCACTGTCGGACGCTGGAGTGCTCTCGGCGGCACGGTAAGTCCTAATCTATTTCCCATTGTCCGGGTCGTGTTTGCTTGATCGATTTGAACTCCCTGTGGGGAGTGAAGGTTCAGAGGCTCCGTTAGTTTGTTCGGACAGCCCCTGCCGGAGGCCAGTCGTTTTCAGCCGCCTCCTTAGATGGTCAACGTGCCTTTTCCAAAGGCGGCCATCCCCTAGTAGGATGTGGTAGGTTTTCAGGCCGGTTTGTTCCGCTATGCTTCCCTTCTCCCACTGATTTACCCAGTCAAAGTTTCTGGCATAAACTGATTGCCCCACATTAAATGATCTTTCGGGGGAATCAGAGCAGTACTGTTTAGTATCTAAGTAGGAGGGATGCAACCTGTCCAAAGGTGACCTGAGCTTTCTGCCGGGCTTTTGTTCGTGACTGTGCTAGGTGTTATGTGCTGCGTTAAGAGGAAGGTATCCAGGCAAATCTACATTAACAGTGCAGTTTTGATTACAACCAATTGCACTCAATTCAAATATTATATAGCTTATTAATGCCAGCTTTTGGCAGAATTTTGAGGTTAAATTTTCTAATATTACATGAAATATATATAACATCAGCCTCTTGGTTAAAACCCAGGAGAACCTGAGAGCCAGTCTCTTTTCTCTCAGACCCCCAGAAATTACTTTATATGTAAATAGATATACTGCTCTTGAGTTAAAATGGTATATAGAAATTATGCCCCCATTTTGGTGGAGGGCACTTAACACTGAGCACACTGTTATGTGTTGTGTGAATGTTAAATGATTATATTGTTATGAAAACCAATTTTAAAAGGTTATATAAAAAAGAACCCCAGAAAGCAAAGAAATGGCAAAAAACAAAAACCAGCTCAAAAAATCATCTTCAGGAAAAAAATGCAGGGGTTGGTTCAAGCGGCCGCCAGGAACCATCCCTTGACTCAAGATGCGCGCACAGGTGCACATGCACACGGGTGTCCTCCAGCTGTTGCTCCCATTCCTCCGCCTGGGGTGAATAAAAAAAGGCAGGACGTCAGCTTCCACCATCCTCCTCCTCAGCCGCTGCATGACCCAAAGATAAAAGGACAGGAAAGTCCCCTCCCACTGTCGGGATTCTTCCCTCACGCCCCGCCAAAGCTGCCCTCTTCCTCCCGGAGGAGAGCCGAGGGGAAGCCCGGTTTCCCCGGCCTTCTGTGAGCTCAGCTCCGCCCACAGGGGCGGCCCCGTCCTGCTTCTGCCCTTCAGAGAGGCTGCGGTCGGGAAAGGAAGCGCGGCCGGCCGGCCTTTTGAGGCAGCAAAGCTAGACCATGATGGGAGCCGCTCGACGGCATGTGGTGTGCGCCATGTCTGGCGGCGTGGACAGCGCCGTGGCGGCTCTGCTACTGAGGAGAAGAGGTGAGGCTTCCCCAGCGAAGAACAAGGGGAGGGCGCGGAGAGCAGCCAGCCCTGTATTTCACCCCCACATACCCGGCCTCTTAACTCTCCCTCATCCACTCGCGCTTTCTTTCCCTCAGGAGAATTTCCGTTCCGGTATATGGAGACTACAACTCCCGGCATTCCCTTTGCGAAGGCCTTTGAGAGGGCTCGTAGCATCTGGTGGGCGAAGCCTGAGGGAAAGAGTTGCCCTTGCTAAATGCTCCTTCCGGTCGGCTAAATGCTCCTTCCGGTCGGCTAAATGCTCCTTCCGGTCGGATTCCTGAGGACTGTGGCGAGAGCAATAACGTTTAGACTTATATACAGCGTCACTGTGCTTTACAGCCCTCTCTAAGCGGTTTACAGAGTCAGCATATCCCCCCACCCCCATATTCCCTCAGCATATTCTGAGTCTTCTTTTTACCCATGTCGGGGGGGGGGGACACCCCAAATCATTAACATATCTGCACTTAATAACAATTGAACAGACAGTGCACCACAAAAGTCTCACTTTGAAAGTCAGAAGTTTATTAGAATTTAAAGCAGTGGTTCCCAATCTTATTTGCCCATGTCCACCTAAGCATCTCTAAAATCGCGAGACCTCCCCCTCCCCACATATAATTCTTATTATTCAAAAAGTGAACTACTCACACGGAGGAAGCCTAAAAGGCCATTAACTAGGTTTAAACAAGGTTCCAATTGCCCCCATTAAAAATGAAATTGCTCCCTGTGGGCTCCACGTTGGGAACCAGGGATTTAAAGCATAGCAAACATAAAACCTTTGCTGTAGGCCAAGAAATCTTCAAACTTGGCAATTTTAAGACTTGCGGACTTCAACTCCCAGAATTCTCCATGTCATCTGCTGGTGTTGGTCCACTGTGCTTCATTAAGTCCAGGGTCAACATAGATGACCGTGGTTGATCTGCAAAAGCTAAGCAGCCTCAGCCTAAATGCTTGGATGGAAGACCACTATGAGAGCCCAGGGTTGCAGGGAGCAGCTTTAAAAAATGTGCTTTGAAAGAAGGCAAAGCATTTTGAATACAGGTAGTCCTTGACTTACAACAGTTATTATTATTATTATTATTATTATTATTATTATTATTATTATTATTATTTATTAGATTTGTATGCTGCCCCTCTCCGTAGACTCGGGGCGGCTCGCAGCACAATAAAACAATTCATAACAAATCTAATAATTTACAATTTAAAATATTTTAAAAAACCCATTATTAAGCAAACATACATACAAACATACCATACATAAATTGTATAGGCCCGGGGGAGATGTCTCAATTCCCCCATGCCTGACGACAAAGGTGTGTTTTGAGGTGTTTACGAAAGGCAAAGAGGGTAGGGGCAGTTCTAATCTCTGCGGGGAGCTGGTTCCAGAGAGTCGGGGCCACCACAGAGAAGGCTCTTCCCCTGGGTCCCGCTAAGCGGCATTGTTTAGTTGACGGGACCCGGAGAAGGCCCACTCTGTGGGACCTAATCGGTCGCTGGGATTCGTGCAGCAGAAGGCAGTCTCAGTTCCTTTAGTGACCTTTAAAAGTTACAATGGCAATGAAAGAAGTGAGTTATGATCATTTTTTCACTCTTAGGACCATTGTGGCATTGCCTGTAATGATCAAAATTAGGATGTTTGGCAACTGATATTTATGCCCTTTGCAGAGTCCTGGGGTTGTGCTATCCCCTTTTGCGAACTTCTGTTTGGCCAAAGTCAACAGGGGAAGCCAGATTGACTTAACAATCAGGTTACTTACTTAACTGCAGCGATTAACTTAACAATTGTGGCAAGAAAGGTGGTAAAACGGGGCAAAACTCAGTTAACAAACGTCTAGCATTAATTTTGGGCTGGATTGTGGTCGTAAATCAAAGACCACCTTGTTTGCCGTCTACCTGCAACTTGGCAGTTCGAATCTCAGCAGACTCAATGTTGATTCGGCCTTCCATCTTCCTGAGGTTGGTGTGAGGATGAAATAATGCCCCCCCTTTCTAGCACAGTGAAGTTTGGGGGGGGGGGTGTTCAATATTGACATAGATTGCCTGATGCAAGCATAAAGAGAAAATTGTAATCAGATTGTGCATCTGATGAAATGGTAGCTGACATGGATACCCTAATTCCCTATATGCTGAAATGGTGGTGGGGGGGCTGAGGCTGTGGGGGGAAAAGGAAGGGTATGCAATGTAATGCAAATGCCTAGCAGGGGTCCCCAAACCTGGCAACTTTAAGACCTGTGGACTTCAACTCCCATAATTCCCTGTTTCACTTGCACCTTTGTTTTACTTATACCTTCGATTTAAAAGAATTGCAGATAGATATTGTTATATATTGAGACCCACACACAGACTTTGAAAGATATTTTTGCTAAACTCTTATTTCATTTTTCATTTTATATTTTAATAATAGCAATAACACTTAGACTTATATACTGCTTTATAGTGCTTTACAGCCTTCTCTAAACAGTCTCTATATTTTAATGATGAAGCTAAACATGAGCTAATTCAATGTTTTCATGGGCAATCTATGGCCAGAATCTATTCAGTCCATTATTGCCTACATGTTCTGACATATCTATGGCACCAGAAAGCCAGACAAGGAATAATGGATGGAAGCTGACCAAAAAGAGATTCAACCTGGAAGTGAGGAGAAGCTTTCTGACTGTGAGAGCGATCAACCAGTAGAACAGCTTGCCAGTGGAGGTCATGAGAGCCCCAACATTTGCAACCTTCAAGGGGAGATTGGACTGCCATCTGTCTCAAATGGTGTAGGAACTCCTGCTTGGGGGTGGGTGGGGGGGTTGGACTAGATGACCTACAAGGTCCCTTTCAATTCTAATTCTAAATCTAGCTAGAATGAAGATTTTCTACTTGCCATGTTCACAATGTATTATTCGTGGAATAGTATATTTTATATTAGCATAGTAAGAATTATCCAAAACTGGATAAAGTGGAGGAGATATGAGTTTTTGCCATAGATTTAGATTAGATTAGATTAGATTTATTGGATTTATATGCCGCCCCTCTCCGCAAACTCGGGGCGGCTCACAACAAGGTAAAAACAATACATAATAACAAATCCAATACCCACCAATCCAATTACAATTTAAGCTAAAAAATTCATAAAAAACAACCCCAGAATATTAAAAAACAAGCACACAATCAATCTAACACCAAAACAACATGGGCAAGGGGGAGATGTTTCAGTTCCCCCATGCCGGACGGCAGAGGTGGGTTTTAAGGAGTTTGCAAAAGGCAAGGAGGGTGGGGGCAATCCTAATCTTGGGGGAGCTGGTTCCAGAGGGTCGGAGCCACCACAGAGAAAGCTCTTCCCCTGGGTCCTGCCAGACGGCATTGTTTAGTCGACCGGACCTGGAGAAGGCCAACTCTGTGGGACCGAACCGGTCGCTGGGATTCGTGCGGCAGAAGGCGGTCCCGGAGATGATTCAAAACACTTTTTTAAAGTGAAAGATTTAATATTATTTGTAAGCATGTTCATTTTTCTTGTATAGTATTGTAAGTTTGTAAGTACCGTATGTTAATTTTTCTTGTATATTATTGTCTCTTATACTTTCTCATTTCTTACTTTCCACATCTGAACAGGATATGATGTGACTGGCGTATTCATGAACAACTGGGACTTGGTGGATGAAAAAGGAATTTGTCAAGGCAATCAAGATTATGAAGATGCATATAAAGTGTGTCAGATACTCAATATTCCATTTCGCCAAGTTTTCTATGTTAAAGAATATTGGAATGAAGTGTTTAGGTAAGAGAATTGCTGAAGGAAAACTTGTGTGACCGGGAAGATTAATAAGAGAAACAAAGTTAATGGGTTTCCTATGTAGGCTTTGCAAGCTTCCTTGGTTAGTTCTCTCCTCTACTGCTCTTTATAATCTAGCAAAGTATCAAAGCTCTATGCTTTGGTTAGAAAAGTCTATATAAAGAATTTTAGAACATTCTGAAGTCTATAACAAATCTCCTTTGCCTCTGGAAGTAAAAGCAATCCACCATGGATTTGAAGGAAGTTTATTTGAAGAGCCACCAATGATAAACTAAAGATGCAGACTTTCTTGAGTTGAATTTTATTTCTGATGTGTATAATACAGGCACATGGTTTTCCTGGGGATAATATGGAAGTAATGGTAGCCCTTGACTTACACCCATTCATTTGGTAACTGTTTGATGTTAGAACAGCACTGGAAAAAAATTACTTACAGCCAGTCCTGTCGCAGCATCCACTTGGTCGCATGATTAAAATTTGGGCACATGGCAACTGCATATTTTTATGATGGTTGCAGCATCCCAGGGTCATTTGAAAAACACTATTATAAACCAATCCTTTTTTTCATTTTTAAATGATTTAAAATAAGGCGCTAATTATAAACTGAAACAACCTCAGTAAAATCTGGTCAGGGCAAAGAGATTTCTCTATTCTGTTAGCTGCTTCTGATGAATTTGATATGATTCAGGTTTTAGCTTTATATCAAGTAACTGGGATTCTTGGTGGAGCAGTAAACATGCCTCTGCATTTCCAAAAATTCGTAATCATTGTAGTGTATTTTTTTTCCTTACCTACAGCTATCTTTTAAAAAAAATATTTTTATTGTTTTTCAAAAGGACAGACAAAGACATACAACACTAAACATTTAAGGAGCTGCCATTGCTCCGCTTGTCGTCGAAGTCTAACTAATACAAAAATATAAAAACCCTAACTGTTATCAGATCAATACAGAAATGCCACATGTGTAGATTACATTCTTATTAAATTTAACTCTATGTTTTTAATATTAAGCCTATTAATTAAATTTCTTTATCTATTAAAATATTGTATACTTGTACAAAGAGAAAAAAGAAAATATTAGTAATACAGAAAAAATAAAATAAACTCTTCTAACTTGGTTATACTATATACTATTTCATTCTATCTTATAATTTTTCAATGGTTATATATTCTTATATGTTTAATTATTAATACTATTTTTAAAATTCCACCACTCATATACTTTGTCCCATATTTTGTAAAATTCTGTTTCAGTTTGATTATTCAAACGTTTAGTCATCATATCTAATTCTGCACATTCTATAATTCTTTTAAACACTTCAACATCTTTTGGTATTGTCTTTTCTTTCCATTTCTGTGCGAATACTATTCGGGCCGCAACCAATATATGTATTATTAAATAATAAATTTCTTTTTTATACTTTGTATTTGAAATGCCCAATAGAAAAAATTCAGGAGATTTTTTAATCTTCTCCTTTGTTATTTCATTTATCCAATTCTCCACTTTGTTCCAAAATATTTTAGTCTCAGGACACGTCCACCATGTATGATAATATGTGCCAATTTCTTTTTTATATTTCCACCTACAGCTATCTTTTAAATGAATATGAAGTTGGACGGACACCTAATCCTGATATTATATGTAATAAAAACATCAAATTCAATTATTTCCTACACTATGCTATGAATAACATTGGTAAGTTCTCGTTTCAGTGGTGATTTCTGTTCTGAAAAACCTAGGTGTGGAATAAACCTGAAAATCAGTGCTAATTTGGCATATAATCTTTTTACAGCCTATCAAGATCTGGCTTTTCAGATCAATTTGTGTCTTAATTGAAGGTGCAGTCATACACTTTTGTATTCAGAGAAAGTATTACTGAATTCAGTGGAGTTTCCTCCTACCAAAGTGGTACAGAAGAAAGTCATAAAAAACAAAAGTCGTGAAATAAAAGTATCTAATTTGCCTTTGTTTTTTCCAAATCTATTCCAGGAGCTGATGCAATAGCAACTGGACACTATGCAAGGACCTCCCTGGAAGATAATGACGTTTTCCAGCAAATATACAACGAAAAACCACGAGGACTTTTCAGAAATAGATTTGAAATAAGAAACGGTAAGTGCTCCCCTGTTTTAATCCAGATTAGATATGTAGCATCCATTCTCTGCCATCCAGATCATGGTTGTCCCAAAGGTGTTTTCAGGAGGTAACTGAACTTTCTTGTTTTTCTTTGAAGACATTTCACTTCACATACAAGAAGCTTCCAACAGATTTCCAGAAAAATTACAGACTACAGTAGATGGCTGGAGAATTCTGGGAATTGAAATCCATAAGGTGCCATAGGTTGCCAAGTTTGGGGACCCCTGGACTACAGGAACAATCATATTCATGTGCAAGATTGAAAAACACTGTTCTAAGTTCTGTTGTGACTTTACAGAAAGATACAAAAATCAATCTAAGTCCACTTGAAGGTAAGAGAAACAGCTTGACAGATCCATGACATGGATCCTACATGGCATCGGACCAGAATACCTACCGCCTTCTGCCACATAAATCCCAGCGGCCAATTAGGTCCCACAGAGTTGGCCTTCTCCAGGTCCTGTCGACTAAACAATGCCGTCTGGCGGGACCTAGGGGTAGAGCCTTCTCTGTGGTGGCCCTGGCCCTCGAATCAACCTCCCCCCTGGAGATTCAAATTGCCCCCACCCTCCTTGCCTTCTGCAAGATGTTAAAGACGCATTTATGCCACCAGGCATGGGGGGACTTATCCTCTTTCCCCCCCTCCCCCATCTCTCTGACCCTAGCATTTGAGAATGGTGTGATTGTGTAGAATTGAATGTTTTTTAGTAATAATGGGTTTTTAAATTAGTTTTAATATTGGATTTGTATCATATTGTATTTTGTTGCTGTTGTGAGCCGCTCCAAGTCCTTGGAGATAATAATAATAATAATAATAATAATTATTATTATTATTATTATTATTATTATTATTATTATTAATTATGATGATGATGACAGGGTAGTTTCTTCCAGGGTGTTCTTTTCTGCACCCAGGACATCCTATTACATCTATTATTTACTTGTTTGTTTGTTTGATTGATTTTTATGCTGCCCTTCTCCTTAGACTCAGGGCAGCTTACAACATGTTAGCAATAGCACTTTTTAACAGAGCCAGCATATTGCCCCCACAATCCGGGTCCTCGTTTTACCCACTTCGGAAGGATGGAAGGCAGAGTCAACCTTGAGCCGGTGATGAGATTTGAACCGCTGATCTACAGTCAGCTTCAGTGGCCTGCAGTACAGCACTCTACCTGCTGCACCATCCCAGCTCACTTATTGATCAGCTTGCAAATTCTTACATCACTATCTGCCAGAAACACAAAGCAAATGTCCGTTAGTCCCTGACTTAAAACAGTTCATTTAGTGCATGTTAAAAGTTACAACGACACTGGAGAAAGTGACCTATGACTGTTTTTCACACTTTATGACTGTTGCAGCTTCCCCATGGTGACATGATCAAAATTTAGATGCTTGGCAACTGACTCACATTTAGGAAAGTTGCAGTATTCTGGGGTCATGTGATCACCTTTTGCAACCTTTTGACAAGCAAGGTCAATGGGAAAGCCATATTAATTTTACAAACAATTCACTTAAATATGGCAAGAAAAATTGTAAAATGGGGCATAGTTCCCTCTAAGCTGAGCAGTGAGCAATTGCTCACTTAAAAATCATCATCAACTCAGAGTTTTCCAAACCTGCCCAGAAGCCGAGAGGGAAAGTGTGAGAGGGAAGGAGAGAGAGAGGAAGAGAGGAAGAGAGAGAAACAGATAGAAAAAAGAGAGGAAGGAAAAGAGAAAGAAAAAGAATGGGAGTAAGGAAGAAAGAAAGAAAATCAAAATCTAGTTTGAAACTAGCTCAACTATTTAAGTGGCATTTTGATATTGATAGAGTTGCCCTATTATGAGCTCACTGTTATAGACACACAGTACAGTATTTTATTTTGAAATTCTCTGAGTCAAAACAGGGTGGGTTTTTTGTTTGTTTGTTTGTTTGTTTATTTATTTATTATTTCTGTGCCGCCCAGTCCCGAAGGGACTGCCGCTCAGACACTATACTTTTCCGTCCACCCCCCCAAAAAATTAGAGGGAACACTGAAATGGGGCAAAACTCAACAAATTTCTCAATTAACAACATAAATTTTGGACTCAATTACGGTCATAAGTTGAGTATCATGTTTAAAATCCCTAATGAAAATAACCAAAGATAATTCTCTTTCTTATCATTACTTTTGCTTATTGTTAAAGCTAATGTTTTAACCAAGCCATTTGCTATATGTAGACACTTCCTGCGTTGAAATTTTTTTGGGATAAAAGTTCAAAAGAAGCTCACTTGCTAACAAATATCTTTCCTATTATAAATGCTATTAACATAGGTTCCACACCAATTAGTAACGCGTTCATTCGATTAATATGAATAAATAAAGAGATGTTCCTATCCTGTGAATATCTGTTAAGCAGAGTCAATCCAGTAAACTGAAAGTTCATGAAACCAATGCCTGTTGGAGGCAATATGGTACAATAATTTGAAGGGGTGCTGAATAATAATTTGGTTCCTGTAGGAAAAAAAGTGAATCCCAGGTATGTTTGTTTATTAAATTTATATGCCACCCATCTCACTAACTATTATAAATGTTACAATAGTAATGTATGATGTACTATTGCAATTTCAGATTTTCACCTCCTGACTGAAGAAAAATTTGATTTTGACCTTTCACTATCTCCCACAAGGTAAAATTAGCATTAAAATCAAGGTGCATTAAGAATGGAGAGAAGTATGTGGACCTGACTTAATTTATCTCCGTTATAGTGGAAATGAAGATGAAGTTTTATTGGACCAGTGGGCCATAAAGAAAAATGCATTGCTGTGCGCCTTGAATCCCACGGAGAAAGTCAAATTCGATCACATGCACATGACCTCCCTTGGAGCCCTCCTGCAGGAGATAAATTTGTGGAAATATTTAAAGAAGCTCACTTGCTAGCTCTGCAGCTTAAAAATGGAAACAAAATAGAAAAAAATAATACTATTCGTCTGAAGGAGGAAAAGACAGCGATTGTTGAAAAGTTTGTGAAAGAATCAAAGTCAAAACTGAAAATCTTTGAAAAAGGAATAGGGGCAGATAAAATTCCAACAAACACTAGAAGAGAGACATACTGTCTTTGGGAAAGCCCAAGCAAGCAACTTCAGAAGGGTTTACGGCAACCTGTCGCAATAATGGACAGCCCACGTTCTCCCCAAGTGTCTCTAAATGCCCCAAGTCCTGCTAAAACAGACAAGTTACCTAAAATGGACACTGTATCCTCACCCCAAGCAAAGAATAACACAAGCCTTAAAAAAAGCAAATTTCAGACTGTAAAAGCATCACCTGCACTTAGAAATAACAACTACTTAGTAGCAGGCGAGGTAAAGGTTTTTATTTTGTATTATACCTAAGCTTTCAGTTGTGTCATGATATTGCAATCTAATTCTAAGTAGAATAGAATTTTTCTGTCTACTTGGTATGTAAATCTGTGAGTTTGTTGATATTTTATGTTTCTGTTTTTGAGAAAGCATGTAGCTCTGTGCTCCTGATTTTTAAGGTTATTGTTTGAATCTGAAACATTTGTGTATTTCCTGGATTGGTCAGAATGCTAGTTGAAAGTGATGAGTATTGTTTGATGGCAAAACTATTCAAGATAGTTTTCATTTAATAGAAATAACATGAGATTTTTGTATTCTGATATTTATTTGTTTTACAAATATTTCAAATCCAAATCTTGCAGCCCCAGCAAGGAAAATTGCCTAGTTCTTCCAACAAGATTTACTCGAACAGTATGGGATCATCTGAAGATTTGCTCTCTGACAAATCAAGCGTAGCTTCAGATGCAGGAGAATTGTCATTTTCTACCAGTTCATCCATGCCAAGCAAGAGAACTCTCCCTACTCCCAGCAAGGTGAATACTTTTCAATCAATCAATTTGGATGTTCAAATACATGTCATTTCAGTATTTTATCTGAAAGTACTTTTTCCATGATTTAAACTTTTAACATAACAAGTTAATTAAAAAATACATTTTAACTAGTGTATCTTTGAGAACTGTTTTGATTTTCTCCCATGCAATGTATCAAGATGAGAAAATTGATACAGAAATGTAATTTGCGAAGAAGCAAGTTCTGTCTAATTTGACCTAATTTTTCATACTAAACAGAAGAAAATCCATATGCTATTAATGAAGCAGTACCCAATCTTTCTGCCTCTGTGGACCAACATTGTGGGAAAGGAGGGGCATGGTTTTGCACATGCATTACTTGCCTGGTCTGGTTCCCAACGGACCCGGCACTGGGCCACAGACCAAAGGTTAGGGACCTCTACTATAATGGAATGGAAGAGATAGCCATGTACTTACAATTGCAGTTATTCAGGTAGAGAGATGCAATTTGATGAGAAAAAAAAATCAAAGCATAATGGCCAGAATAATATACCTGATTGTATTTTTTTACCATACAGGCAAATAATTTATCATTGTCTTTACAGTTGGAAAGGAAAACGAGACAACTGAAACCTACTAATGTTCATAGGGGAAGAAATACTTCATCTTCCTCCTCTATTTCCAGCATAAATTCAAGTTTCAATTCAAGTCTGTCAATTTCTCCTAAAAGTGGAAGTGGTAATTATTCAGTTGTAGTTTGATTCTAGTGCATAGCATGGAATGGGAACTGTGACTTAATGAAAACATGTTCAAGTAGTCAGAGTTGAACACTGAGTGGGGAAGGGGAAGGCAGGAGCCACAGCTATTCATAGAAGACAAAACTGCATTAAAGTACAATGACAACGATGCTTCTCTTGAGTAAATTCTCCAACAGCACAAGCATCTTAGCAGCATTTTAAAAGTGTGAAATTTAATAGCAAATGCTTTTAAATATGTTAAAACTGATTGTAAATGTATCAGAACATAAAAGACAAGTACAATAAATCACAGTGGTACACCTACTTAAGAACCTAATTCATTCCGTGACCAGGTTCTTAAGTAGAAACGTTTGTAAGTAGAAGAAATTTTTCCCATAGGAATCAATGTAAAAGAAATAAAAGCTCGGAATTTGGGTGGGAGGAGGAGGAGGAAGAAGAGGAGGAGGACAGTCGCTGCCAAAGGAAGAAGGTGAGGTGAGGGGAATAAAAAAAATCCCAACTTTAAGGCTTAAAAAAACCCAGAAGGACTCTGAGGCGGCGAGGAGGAGCACGTGCCTCCCATAAACCCGGTGCAAAGCTGCCTCCCATACACTGCACCAGAGAGAAAAAACCAGGGGGCATGGCAGGAAGCTGGCCAGGTCTTCGTGCCGCTCTCAAGTTTCCTGGGAAATTTTTCCGGCCTTGGGTTTTAAGTAGAAAATGGTTCTTAAGAAGAGGCAAAAAAATCTTAAACACCCGGTTCTTATCTAGAAAAGTTCTTAAGTAGAGGCGTTCTTAAGTAGAGGTACCAGTGTACTGCTCTATCAAATAAATATCTCTAAGAATTATACAGATCTGAGTCTGAATTGCTCCTATCTGGTTTGATTCATGGGTAATGATGTCTTTAAAATGTGTTGATTAATATTCTAATTAAGTAAGAACAATGACTTGTATGTTCATAGCAAGACAAAGCTAGGTTCAGATGCTATTCTCCACTGCATCTGGAAGGAGAGTCCAACATGGGTAATTCACCAATCTTATTGGTAGAGACTGAGTTAATTTAAATATTTAAATATGAGGTAGTCACCGCCCCTCAGCAGCCCCCAATACCTCAGTTTTAAAAACTCAGTCTTAGTGTAGAGACTGTTGAGTTTGCTTCTCTGAGGAAGCATTAATAATAATAATAATAATAATAATAATAATAATAATAATAAAAATAATAATAATAATATTAATAATTAATTATTTAATTTCTGTTTTTTCTCCCCTTTCTAATTGCAGGTGCAGTGACTCTTGAAAGGGAAATTAAGGGGTCTCTGCCCTCCGCGGGCAGAATAACCCCCACCGTTAATCTCCTCGAGCTTCCCTTCCCTCCGTGGGTACCATGCCTAACGAGGAGCACCTCAGCCTAGGGTCCCCGACCTCAGTGGTCATACCCGGCTGTCAGCTGAAGGTGAGGGGGTCCGCCCCCCTCACTGGGAAGCTTGGACTGCAGAATTTCAATGTAGAACTGCAGGATTGCCGCGGAGAATGAAGGCGGCTTGAATTGGCGCCGGGCCAGCGCCTCTCAGCTGTTCGGCGGCTTTTGATTGACGCCGCCGCCGCCGCCTTTGCCGCCTAAGCCGAAAAGCCGTTTGCAGAGCCGGGGAAGCCGCTTGGATCGGCTGGCTCGAAAAAGCGAATTGTGTGGGGGGGGCATAAATTGCTGGAAGCTCCCTGTGTTGGCGAGGGCGGCAAAAAAGAGCGGGAACGCCATTTTGAGTCAACGGATGCCCGCGCCCGCCCTGTTTAGGCGGGTATAAGGTTGCTCTCCGCCCAATCAATGGGCGCGACCAACCTGTCAAACTCAGGCGTAGGCTCTGAAGTGCCAAAACGCCATTTTGAGTGCATTTGCTCAGTGACAGCTATATCTGTCAGCGTGCTGCAGCTTCTGTTAATAATAGAACAACTGTTAACCGTGAGTAATGGAGGATAAAACCTTAGAGAAAGCATCTTCCCCCATTGTATTGCCTCAGGATAAAGGTACGGGGAAGTCCAAAGAAAAATCTAAGGCCACAGCCTCTTCTTCAATCAAGGAGGCAGAGAGGCGCATTAAAGCGTTGGAGCAGAAACTGGAGGCAGCCCTCTTAGCTCCAAGAACCGTCTCTCCCTTATTGCAGGCCAGGGATCCACCAGCCTTATCTGTTTTGAGACCCTCAGAGACATTATCAGAGAGAGATTGGTCTCCAGAGAGGCAGCACCCATTTATGCCTCAGGCTGCTCCTCCATCTGGCCTTCAGCTACCAAGGCCAGGGTCTGCCAGCCACTCATTGAAGAGTGCCCCTTCTGCCACCTTTACGCCCACTGCGGCTGGGCTGCGTGTGCAACCAGATACCTGGCAGCAGATGTCCCCTGCCTTACAGGGACTCATTTCTGATGTTTACTCACAAGGGATGGCAGCTGGGGTGCAACAGAATATCCAACACCCCCAGCCAGCACAGCCCAGGAACCTATGGGCTGCACCGCCCCCCTCGGGTATGGGGTCCTGGATGGAGGAGCCGTCACCCCTAGAGGATGCCGAAAGAGAATACGACTTTTCGGATGATGAGACAACTCCTGATCCTCCGGTGACAGCTGGACTCTTTAAGGCTCCCCTTTTCAAGATTCTGCTGCATAAAGCTAAGCAGGTGGCAGATTTACCGGGTCCAACCAAGGCTACTGAGGCCTCAGATGACCCTAAGCCTTCGGCAGTATTATTCAAGGAGCCCCAACCCGAGACTGATCATGTGCCATCCTCGGACATATTCAGGCAAAGCATCAAGCGCCCATGGCAGCAGCCTGCAGCAGCTCAAGGCCCTTCGGTCATCGAAAGGAAGTTTTATACTTTAGATGATGACATGGAAAAGCTGCTAGAATTTCCGCCCATAGACCAGCCGGTAATGACTTTGATATCTAAGGCCTTGGTACCATCTGAAACGGGCGACAGCTTGAAACCAGAGGATAGAAAGGCGGAAATTTTACTAAGAAAATCCCATCAGATGGCAAGCTGGGCATTTAGGGCGGCGACCTCAGCTTCATTTTTCAATAGGGCCTCCATAATGTGGTTGCAGGAGGTGCAAGCCCGCCTATCTCCAGAAGAAGGTCGCTTACGGCAGGACCTCAGTAAATTATGGGCAGCTGCGCAGTTTTCAGCGGATGCAACTCTCCATGCCGCAAAGTTTTCGGCCAGAGGGATGGCGGCGTCACTTGCATCCAGACGCCTCCTTTGGCTGAGGAGCTGGCCAGCGGACCTAAAGTCCAAGTGGAACCTGGCATCATCTCCATACCAAGGGGAGAAGCTCTTTGGAGAGGCTTTGGACCCTGTCCTCATTGAGGATAAGGACAAACGTAAGACCCTCCCCAGAGCATACCGGCGCCAGGAGCGTAGACCCAATCCTTACGCTCGCCGTCAGCCCTTTCGTTGGGATTCCTCTTCCTCGGCTAGTCAGACTAATAGGTCATACCCCCAAAATCAGTATGGCCAACCCACCTTTAGAGGGGACCGAGCGGCCTTTCAGGATAGGCCCAGAGGATACCAGCAGTCAAGGCGTCCTTTTAGAGGGAACCAACGTGGCTTCAGGCGCACAAAATGACTTGGATCCCTTACAGCCCATAGGAGGCAAACTTCAACGCTTCAGTGCCTCCTGGAGGATTACCTCCACCGACAAATGGGCAAGGGCCACAATATCAAGAGGACTGCGCCTGGAGTTCTTGCAGCCCCCGCCAAACCGGTTTGTCACCTGTCCGCTAACGCGAGACCCACTCAAAAGGCGTCATCTTCAACTGGAGATAACACACCTTCTCAACATACAAGCAATAGAGAAGGTGCCCGAACATGCCAAGGGCACGGGATTTTATTCCGTTGTGTTCCTGGTGCCGAAGTCTTCGGGGGGGTTCAGGATGATATTAAACCTAAAGCTCCTGAATACCTTCATTCGGTATCGCAGATTTCGCATGCACTCCCTGCAGTCGATTTTGGCCTCTGTTCGGCACAACGATTTTCTCACTTCTATCGACCTCAAAGAGGCTTACCTGCATGTTCCGGTTTGGCCAGCTCATCGTCGGTACCTCAGGTTTTGTCTCAACGGGGTCCACTACCAGTACCGTGCCATGCCGTTCGGCCTATCTTCGGCTCCCCGTACTTTTACGAAGCTGATGGACATTCTGACAGCACATCTAAGGGCCCAGTCCATAAGAGTTATGGCATACTTGGACGACATAATCGTTATGTCCAAGTCTATGGTCCAAGCGCAACACCATCTGGCGCTCACACGGGAAACTCTGGAAAGGCACGGGTACACGGTCAACGTGGAGAAGAGCCATCTTCATCCCACCACATCAATCCAACACCTCGGCTCCATCATAGACACTGCAGAGGACACGGTCTCGCTAACACCAGAGAGGGTCCTCAATATACGGAGATTGGTAACCAGCCTTCGTCGACAAAGGCAAATACCGTTGGCGACATTGTCCAAGGTACTAGGGACTATGGTCTCAGCCATAGGGATTGTGCCTTGGGCTCGCCATCATATGAGGGGCCTCCAATGGTTTCTTCTTCCGGCCCAGAGGGACAAGGTGAGTCACTCCCATCGAAAGGTGCAACTCCCAGCTTCAGTCAAGCAGTCGCTGGCATGGTGGTTGTCCCCAGCTTTGATCCAGGGTTCTCCTCTTCGCAGCCACGAGCGTGTGATCATCACAACAGACGCGAGCTTGTCGGGCTGGGGCGCTCATATGGGGCCTCATATAGCTCAGGGCCTGTGGTCTCAGGAGGACTTAACCCAGGTCAATATCAACGTTCTCGAACTCAGAGCGGTGTTCTTAGCCCTTCAGACCTTCGCTCCCTGGGTTCAGGACAGGCATGTCCTGGTTCTGACGGACAACGTGGCCACAAAAGCCCACCTCAACCATCAAGGAGGTACCAGGTCTCATCGCCTCATGGCTCAAGCGACGGACCTCTTCGATTGGGCCGAATCTCATCTGGCCTCTCTGACGGCGGAGCATATTGCCGGGACAAGCAATGTGCAGGCGGACTGGCTGAGCAGGTCCACTCTGGATCCTTCGGAGTGGCAGCTGGACCCTGCACTCTTCAAGCAGATAGTGCTACGATTTGGTCTTCCATTGGTGGACCTGTTCGCCACCCCAGCAAACATCCAATTACAGAGGTTTTTCTCCCGGTTTCCGACGCCAGGGGCGGAAGGGGTCAACGCCCTATGGTCACCATGGCCCCAGGGGTTACTGTATGCCTTTCCCCCCACGTGTCTTATTCAAAGAATATTAGACAAGACAATTCGGGAGGGGGTGGAAATGATCTTGGTGGCTCCCTATTGGCCGAGACGGCCTTGGTTTGCAGACCTAGTAGCCCTGTCGGTGTCTCCCCCGTGGAGGATTCCGGACTCCGAGGTAGTGTTGCTTCAGGGGTCAGTTTGCCATCCGGACCCTCAGTGGTTCAAACTGACCGCCTGGCACTTGAAAGGGCGGGTCTGAGACAGCAAGCCTTGCCAGACGAGGTTATATCCACCATTCAGGCAGCACGTCGCCCTTCAACGGTAAGACTCTACCAGGCCACTTGGGCGGCCTTCTGTAAGTTTTGTTTGGATCACCACCTTAATCCGGGGGAGGCTTCGGTTGTGTCAATCTTACGATTCCTACAGTCAGGTATAGAGAAAGGGTTAGCCCCGAATACCTTGAAAAGGCATTTAGCTGCTCTGGCAACCATCATCCGGGTACCCCATGCTCGCTCCCTCGCACAAGATCCTTGGATTAGGGATTTTATTAAGGGCGCGATTAACACTCATGCGCCTCCAGTACACAGATTCCCGACGTGGGACCTTTCCCTGGTACTCAAGGCGTTGACAGCCCCTCCTTTCGAGCCGATGAGAACTATTCCAGTACGATTGCTCTCCTTAAAGACTGCCTTTTTAGTGGCAATTACGTCGGCACGCAGAGTGTCGGAGCTGTCGGCCCTGTCTACGTGTGCAGATTTATGTGTATTCCACCCTGATCGGGTAGTTTTGAGGTTAGACCCTACATTTATCCCCAAGGTCAACTCTGGGTTTCATAGGGCTCAAGAGTTAGTGTTGCCAGACTTTTGCACACATGGACAGCACCCTCTCGAGCTGAGATGGCACAAGGTAGATGTTCGGAGGGCCTTGAAAATCTACATCAGACGGACTGGACATTTCAGGAAATCTGAGCGACTGTTTGTGTCCTTTGGTCAGCGATCAATGGGTCTGGCAGTGTCAGCTAAATCCATCAGTCGCTGGCTGAAAGACTGTATTGAGGAGGCTTACAAAGCCCGGTCTCAAGTACCACCAACCGGGGTAACAGCGCATTCCACTAGAAGTGCAGCCACTTCAGTGGCTTGGAGGACTCAGGCGTCCATAGAGGACATTTGCAGGGCGGCTACGTGGGCGTCTCCTACCACCTTTATACGCCATTACAAACTGGACTCAGTGGCTTCGGCGGAAGCTTCGTTTGGGAGACGGGTTTTGCAGCAAGTGTGTTCAACTCCTGCGACCGTAGCTCAGCCTTTTCCCTCCCATGGGCAGTAATCTTTGGCATATCCCATGTTGGACTCTCCTTCCAGATGCAGTGGAGAAGAACCGTTGTACATACCTGAACGGTCTTCTCGATGCACTGGAAGGAGAGTCCAAACCCACCCGGCATGGTTGTTTCGCCAGGTCGCTGGAGTTTGGGGATTCAAGTTACACAGTTATGAGGTTATATGGTTATTGTTCAATAAACAGGTTATCCTTAAACTGGTTTCGTTTTTAAAACTGAGGTATTGGGGGCTGCTGAGGGGCGGTGACTACCTCATATTTAAATATTTAAATTAACTCAGTCTCTACCAATAAGATTGGTGAATTACCCATGTTGGACTCTCCTTCCAGTGCATCGAGAAGACCGTTCAGGTATGTACAACGGTTCTTTTAAGACATAAATAAACTTGGTGACCCAGATGGATAATACGTGTGAAAGAAAGGAAGTAATCTTATTTTCTTATATGGCTTCAGATTCCTTTGTGACAGTAGCATCCTCCTGGATTGCTCCAGTGGTTGGGGTGAAGGGTATTAGGGTACAGTAACTCTAGTCCAGCCAAAGTGATCACTTATAAAATAATATATGTCTGGGGACATATGGAATGCTGTTATCTATTTTTCATTTTTGCATGCAGCATCATGACAAATATCTGCTAGTAGGGATACAGTTTGCACAAGGAGCGCACATTGTTTTTGTGATTTTATATACAGTGGTACCTCTACCTAAGAACGCCTCTATTTACGAACTTTTCTAGATAAGAACTGGGTGTTCAGGATTTTTTTGCCTCTTCTCAAGAACCATTTTCCACTTACAAACCCGAGCCTTCGAAACTGTAACCGGAAAAGGCAGGGAGAAGCCTCCGTGGGACCTCTCTAGGAATCACCTGGGAGGGAACAGGGCCGGAAAAGGTGGGGAGAAGCCTCCGTGGGGCCTCTAGGAATCTACTGGGAGGAATCAGGGCCAGAAAAGATGGGGAGAAGCCTCCATGGGGCCTCTAGGAATCTCCTAGGAGGAAATGGTCTCCACCCTCCCTGTGGTTTCCCCAATTGCACACATTATTTGCTTTTACATTGATTCCTATGGGAAAAATTACTTCTTCTTACAAACTTTTCTACTTAAGAACCTGGTCAGGGAATGAATTAAGTTCGTAAGTAGAGGTACCACTATACAAACATGTTTTTTGCTATCCGGAATATAAGGTTATTGTAATGGACTGGTGCCTATTTTTGTGATATTAAAAAAAAAGCTTGATTACAATTATGATAATGCAGTCTGTGCTGTCTTATTTCCTAGTCAGAACAAGGCACTCTTCTGTAACAAGCAAGATTTCCATAGTTAAACCTATAAGAGGATTTTCAGTGAATGCTGCCCACTCTGATGCATCTGGAAAACAACCCACAACCAAATGTGCTAAAGGAAATCCTGTGACTATACCCAAATATAAAGCTAGCCTGAAATCTGAGAGTGCAGGCAGTAATCTGCACAAAAGTTTAGATTCTGGTCTTCAGACAGTATTATCAAAAAACATATCAGGAAATGCAAGTACAAGTTCAAATTTCAAACTTAACTCTAAAGCAGCAGCTCCAAACCTAAAGCGAGGTAAGGAAATTAATCTTAATGCATTAAATTATGCTAACTTTTGGAGAATGTTGATTCTGCGCTTAACATGCCATTGTACACGCTGGCAACAAAAGAGATTAGAATTACATTAAGCAATTGAATATGTATCGAAGAAAATTAATGTGAACACGTCAACTGTATTTTCTGCTTAATTTTTTTTTCTTCAGAAAATGAAGTCGCCAGAGTATTGCAATCAAATCCAGTATTATCCGGTAGCAATATTAAAAGGTAAATTTCTGGTTTCCACTTCAATTGTTAGTCTTCATTGAACTGTTCTATAACATAAGTGGAACCAACTCCCCCCAGAGATTAGAATAGCCCCCACCCTCCTTGCTTTTCGTAAGCTTCTTAAAACCCACCTCTGTCGTCAGGCATGGGGGAACTGAGATATTCTTTCCCCCTAGGCTTCTACAATTTATGTATGGTATGTTTGTATGTATGATTGGTTTTAAAATAAGGGTTTTTAGCTGTTTTAGTATTGGATTGTCGCATGTTGTTTTTACCACTGTTGTTAGCCGCCCCGAGTCTACGGAGAGGGGCGGCATACAAATCAAATAAATAAATAAATAAATAAATAAATAATAAATAGGTGAACTTTGATAGAATCCAAATTATTTAATTTCCTGTGAAAACAAATGAAGACGCTGTCAAGCTATCCTGCAGTGTTACAATATCCATATATTTAGATAATTTCCATGGCTGCAATTTGCAGAGAGAATTGTAATAAGCTTATCAGAAATTTCAGAGGTTGGTAATAAGTGGGCTAGGCAATTGGCAAGCTTTAGGTTTGCCTGTTAAATAATTGTTAAGCTTAATTATAAAGTACAGGTGACTTGGAACCCTATAAAATACAGGTGGTCCTTGCTGACCGACCCTTTGTGCTGCAACCATTCAAACTTACAATGTTGCTAAACAAGAGTTACTTAGTCCTCATAGTTGTGGCCATCACAGCATCTCCATGATTGTGATCTGGATGCTCAGCAAATGGCTCATGATTACAATGTCACAGTATCCCATGATCACTGATCACCATTTGTGACTTTCCTGCCAGTTTCTAACAGGCAAACAAGCCAGGAAGAGGTTGCAAGTGGCAAGCATGGGATACTGTGACTGCATGGGATTTGCCCATCTGGAAATGCTGGAACTGCCTTCACAAGTTGACGTGGTGGTCACAGGACATAATACCTTAGAACTGCATCATTTATTGTTGTAATTCCCAGTCCGAATCACTATCAATAAAACAAGGACTGTCTATGTCTTTTGAAACCATTGTGATAAGCTCTGTTAAAAAGTGCTATTGCTAACATGTTGTAAGCCGCCCTGAGTCTAAGGAGAAGGGCTGCATAAAAATCAAATAAATAAATAAATAAATAAATAAGTTATCCTCCTAATACTTGGACGTAACATGAATAAGCTACCAAAAATAAGGACTCTTAGTTGAAATTTTAGGGTTCTAAATTTGTTATGTTTTCTTAATTTCTGTAGCAATGCTCCATTTTCCACACCTATCAAACAATTAGAAAGAAATGTATTAAAATCCTGCTCTGCTGTGAAGCAGACTCCTGACAGAAGGAATTCTATATTGCCCATCTATGTTGGTCGAAGTATCTCAGGAATTTCAACACTGACCCCCAAATCAGTGCCCAGAAAAATGTCATCCCCTAATTGTTTAGCTCTTCGACAAGTCTCCAGTGTATCTTTTAAAAAGACTGCGGGAATTAGGTATGTCTTCTGCCATTTTTCCTTATCTTTGCAATTATTGTTTATTAATATACCCTTGGCGTATCTCTGATTTCAGAAAATGCGAATATTATTTATTTATCAAATTTATAGACTGTCAGTTTGACCTATTGATTAAAGGACCAGATTAGAAAGTTAGACCATGAGTTCTGATCCTGTCTTGCCTATAAAAGCCAGTCATCCTCTCTCAGCCCAATTCACCTCATAGGGTTGTTGCGGAGAAAATAGAACAAGAAAAATGTGTTGAATGTGCTTGCTATCTTATTTGTAAAAAAATTAAGGTGGAAAATAAATAAGTTGGTTATCTACCCCCAAAGGGGATTCTGGCTCAAATCTTGAGTGCAAGTTTAGCTCTTCTACAGAAAACTACAAGGTTTCAGCATGGAATTCTCTGTACCAATAAAGGAGAATATTTGTAGGTCAGGGTTGAAATGAAGGGTCCTTGGTGCTCTTTTGAGCTTGTCTGTTTTTGTGCAGATATTTCGTTGCCCTATCTAGGTAACATCATCAGTGGTCATAAAGAGTGCTGTTTGCTGGGTTTATATTCTGGTGTCTTGCCTATTTCTGTGGGTGCAATTGGTCTTTGGCAGGGGTAGGCAAAGTTGGCTCCTCTACGACTTGTGGACTTCAACTCCCAGAATTCCTGAACCAGTCATGTCAACTCAGGAATTCTGGGAGTTGAAGTCCACAAGTCATAGAGCCAACTTTGCCTACCCCTGGTCTTAGGGATTCTTTGGTTGGGCTCTTTACCAATTCTTCTTCTGAAAGAAAAGGAAAGGAAACACATCCCAGAAAAAGTGCAGGGTTTTCTATGATATGCTATACTGGTATCCATCAACTGAATGCATTGGAATTATTCAGCTTATCAATTAGTATACTGTGATGTATTACAATAGAGTTATGATTTCTATTGGTTGTGACTGATGTTGTACAAATGATGTAACTATTTATTTACCACAACAATGTATTTCTACGAGAAGCTGTCTTTTTACTGTACAGTATTATAAAGAAAATATGGATCCATGAGTTTTAAGGATTTTGCAAAAGATACATTACCTATTGAAACAAAAATCTTACTGTATCTTAACTATTTTAGTGTAAGTTTTAAGGACAGTCAATTTCTCGTGTAATTTTGTTTTCCTGTGAGATTGAGGTAAAGAAACAATTGCAAATACTGAATAGAAATACAGTGATACCTTGTCTTACGAACTTAATTGGTTCCGGGAGGAGGTTCGTAAGGTGAAAGGTTTGTAAGATGAAACAGTGTTTCCCATAGGAATCAATGGAAAACCGATTAATGCACGCAAGCCCAAAATTTACCCCTTTTTCAAGCCAAAGCGCATGTTTTTGCGCTTGTGGGATTCCCCTGAAGCTCCCCTCCATGGGAAACCCCACCTCCGGACTTCCTCGTTTTTGCGATGCTGTAGGGAAATCCCAGGATTGCAAAAACGGGCGCTTCGCTTGCAACGGAAGTCCGGAGGTAAGGCATCCCAGCGGCGGTGGCGGGTTCATAAGGTGAAAAAAGTTCGTAAGGAGAGGCAAAAAAATTCCAAACCACGGGTTCGTATCTTGAAAAATTCGTATGACGAGGGGTTCGTATGACGAGGTACCACTGTAAATGATTGCAGGGTTGGAATTCTGAATAAAGATGGTTTTTTCACTGTTTCTACCTAGTTCTAAATGTGTGACTAAGAACAAGACATGGATGTCTTCAAGCACATCTTCAACAGAAGGAGACTTATCTCCACCAAGAATTATACCTATTGCGCTTACATTTTCACCAGATAAATCTTCTATCAAAATAGAACAAGACATTATTAAAAAGGGGGGAACAGGAGAAGTAATTCTAGCTAAGGAGGTAAGTTTATCTGTCATGTCAAAATACAAACCATGTATTTCAGTAAAAATTAATGTTGCAACTACTGTACTGCTTTTAACAGAATTGGAAAGATGCTATCACCCCCTAGTGTACTTATTATGGTAATATTTTATACTAGGAAGGCTTTTATGGTATTTCAAAAATAAAGGGTTTTATTGGTTTTGCTTTTAAATGTGCTTTGCAGATCCATCTCTCCTGAAAATATTGTAAATGCAATTCTTTCAAATGTTGGTTACAGTAATAGTCTATCAGTGCCTGCCATCCATACTTTGACATACCGTAAATATTCTTGTTAAGAGTGTCAGTTTTT
>NW_027248700.1:0-35587 GCF_031021105.1 Erythrolamprus reginae | reverse complement strand
TCTCAATTGCTGGCTATATGTATAGGATTGGATGGTGGCTTCTTGAGCCTTTTCTCATTTGCTGACTATGTTGGATTGGATGGTGGCTTGTTCGTCCTTTTCTCAATTGCTGTCTGTATGTATTGGATTGGATGGTGGCTTGTTCAGCCTTTTTTCAATTGCTGACTATATGTATTGGATTGGATGGTGGCTTGTTCATCCTTTTCTCAATTGCTGGCTGTATGTATTGGATTGGATGGTGGCTTGTTCATCCTTTTCTCAATTCCTGGCTGTATTGGATTGGATGGTGGCTTGTTCATCCTTTTCTCAATTGCTGGCTGTATGTATTGGATTGGATGGTGGCTTGTTCATCCTTTTCCCAATTGCTGGCTGTATGTATTGGATGGGATGGTGGCTTGTTCATCCTTTTCTCAATTGCTGGCTGTATGTATTGAATTGGATGGTGGCTTGTTCATCCTTTTCTCAATTGCTTGTTCATCCTTTTCTCAATTGCTGGCTGTATGTATTGGATTGGATGGTGGCTTGTTCATCCTTTTCTCAATTGCTGGCTGTATGTATTGGATTGGATGATGGCTTGTTCATCCTTTTCTCAATTGCTGGCTATATACTGTATATTGGATTGGATGATGGCTTGTTCAGCCTTTTCTCAATTGCTGGCTATATGTATTGGATTGGATGGTGGCTTGTTCAGCCTTTTCTCAATTGATGTCTATGTATTGGATTGGATGATGGCTTGTTCATCCTTTTCTCAATTGCTGGCTGTATGTATTGGATTGGATGGTGGCTTGTTCATACTTTTCTCAATTGCTGGCTATATATATTGGATTGGATGATGGCTTGTTCATCCTTTTCTCAATTGCTGGCTGTATTGGATTGGATGGTGGCTTGTTCATCCTTTTCTCAATTGCTGGCTGTATGTATTGGATTGGATGGTACCTTGCTCAGCCTTTTCTCAATTGCTGGCTATATGTATTGGATTGGATGGTGGCTTGTTCAGCCTTTTCTCAATTGATGTCTGTATGTATTGGATTGGATGATGGCTTGTTCATCCTTTTCTCAATTGCTGGCTGTATGTATTGGATTGGATGGTGGCTTGTTCATCCTTTTCTCAATTGCTGGCTGTATGTATTGGATTGGATGGTGGCTTGTTCATCCTTTTCTCAATTGCTGGCTGTATGTATTGGATGGGATGGTGGCTTGTTCATCCTTTTCTCAATTGCTGGCTGTATGTATTGGATTGGATGGTGGCTTCGTCAGCCTTTTCTCAATTGCTGACTATATGTATTGGATTGGATGATGGCTTGTTCATCCTTTTCTCAATTGCTGGCTATATACTGTATATTGGATTGGATGATGGCTTGTTCAGCCTTTTCTCAATTGCTGGCTATATGTATAGGATTGGATGGTGGCTTCTTCAGCCTTTTCTCATTTGCTGACTATGTTGGATTGGATGGTGGCTTGTTCGTCCTTTTCTCAATTGCTGTCTGTATGTATTGGATTGGATGGTGGCTTGTTCGTCCTTTTCTCAATTGCTGTCTGTATGTATTGGATTGGATGGTGGCTTGTTCATCCTTTTCTCAATTGCTGGCTGTATGTATTGGATTGGATGGTGGCTTGTTCATCATTTTCTCAATTCCTGGCTGTATTGAATTGGATGGTGGCTTGTTCATCCTTTTCTCAATTCCTGGCTATATGTATTGGATTGGATGGTGGCTTGTTCATCCTTTTCTCAATTGCTGGCTGTATTGGATTGGATGGTGGCTTGTTCAACCTTTTCTCAATTGCTGGCTGGCTGTATTGGATTGGATGGTGGCTTGTTCATCCTTTTCTCAATTCCTGGCTATATGTATTGGATTGGATGGTGGCTTGTTCATCCTTTTCTCAATTGCTGGCTGTATGTATTGGATTGGATGGTGGCTTGTTCAGTTCATCCTTTTCTCAATTCCTGGCTGTATTGGATTGGATGGTGGCTTGTTCATCCTTTTCTCAATTGCTGGCTGTATGTATTGGATTGGATGGTGGCTTGTTCATCCTTTTCCCAATTGCTGGCTGTATGTATTGGATGGGATGATGGCTTGTTCATCCTTTTCTCAATTGCTGGCTGTATGTATTGAATTGGATGGTGGCTTGTTCATCCTTTTCTCAATTGCTTGTTCATCCTTTTCTCAATTGCTGGCTGTATGTATTGGATTGGATGGTGGCTTGTTCATCCTTTTCTCAATTGCTGGCTGTATGTATTGGATTGGATGATGGCTTGTTCATCCTTTTCTCAATTGCTGGCTATATACTGTATATTGGATTGGATGATGGCTTGTTCAGCCTTTTCTCAATTGCTGGCTATATGTATTGGATTGGATGGTGGCTTGTTCAGCCTTTTCTCAATTGATGTCTATGTATTGGATTGGATGATGGCTTGTTCATCCTTTTCTCAATTGCTGGCTGTATGTATTGGATTGGATGGTGGCTTGTTCATACTTTTCTCAATTGCTGGCTATATATATTGGATTGGATGATGGCTTGTTCATCCTTTTCTCAATTGCTGGCTGTATTGGATTGGATGGTGGCTTGTTCATCCTTTTCTCAATTGCTGGCTGTATGTATTGGATTGGATGGTACCTTGCTCAGCCTTTTCTCAATTGCTGGCTATATGTATTGGATTGGATGGTGGCTTGTTCAGCCTTTTCTCAATTGATGTCTGTATGTATTGGATTGGATGATGGCTTGTTCATCCTTTTCTCAATTGCTGGCTGTATGTATTGGATTGGATGGTGGCTTGTTCATCCTTTTCTCAATTGCTGGCTGTATGTATTGGATTGGATGGTGGCTTGTTCATCCTTTTCTCAATTGCTGGCTGTATGTATTGGATGGGATGGTGGCTTGTTCATCCTTTTCTCAATTGCTGGCTGTATGTATTGGATTGGATGGTGGCTTCGTCAGCCTTTTCTCAATTGCTGACTATATGTATTGGATTGGATGATGGCTTGTTCATCCTTTTCTCAATTGCTGGCTATATACTGTATATTGGATTGGATGATGGCTTGTTCAGCCTTTTCTCAATTGCTGGCTATATGTATAGGATTGGATGGTGGCTTCTTCAGCCTTTTCTCATTTGCTGACTATGTTGGATTGGATGGTGGCTTGTTCGTCCTTTTCTCAATTGCTGTCTGTATGTATTGGATTGGATGGTGGCTTGTTCGTCCTTTTCTCAATTGCTGTCTGTATGTATTGGATTGGATGGTGGCTTGTTCATCCTTTTCTCAATTGCTGGCTGTATGTATTGGATTGGATGGTGGCTTGTTCATCATTTTCTCAATTCCTGGCTGTATTGAATTGGATGGTGGCTTGTTCATCCTTTTCTCAATTCCTGGCTATATGTATTGGATTGGATGGTGGCTTGTTCATCCTTTTCTCAATTGCTGGCTGTATTGGATTGGATGGTGGCTTGTTCAACCTTTTCTCAATTGCTGGCTGGCTGTATTGGATTGGATGGTGGCTTGTTCATCCTTTTCTCAATTCCTGGCTATATGTATTGGATTGGATGGTGGCTTGTTCAGCCTTTTCTCAATTGCTGGCTATATGTATTGGATTGGATGGTGGCTTGTTCAGTTCATTCTTTTCTCAATTGCTGGCTGTATTGGATTGGATGGTGGCCTGTTCATCCTTTTCTCAATTGCTGTATGTATTGGATTGGATGGTGGCTTGTTCATCCTTTTCTCAATTGCTGGCTGTATGTATTGGATTGGATGGTGGCTTGTTCATCCTTTTCCCAATTGCTGGCTGTATGTATTGGATGGGATGGTGGCTTGTTCATCCTTTTCTCAATTGCTGGCTGTATGTATTGAATTGGATGGTGGCTTGTTCATCCTTTTCTCAATTGCTTGTTCATCCTTTTCTCAATTGCTGGCTGTATGTATTGGATTGGATGGTGGCTTGTTCATCCTTTTCTCAATTGCTGGCTGTATGTATTGGATTGGATGATGGCTTGTTCATCCTTTTCTCAATTGCTGGCTATATACTGTATATTGGATTGGATGATGGCTTGTTCATTTCTCAATTGCTGGCTATATGTATAGGATTGGATGGTGGCTTCTTCAGCCTTTTCTCATTTGCTGACTATGTTGGATTGGATGGTGGCTTGTTCGTCCTTTTCTCAATTGCTGTCTGTATGTATTGGATTGGATGGTGGCTTGTTCAGCCTTTTTTCAATTGCTGACTATATGTATTGGATTGGATGGTGGCTTGTTCATCCTTTTCTCAATTGCTGGCTGTATGTATTGGATTGGATGGTGGCTTGTTCATCCTTTTCTCAATTCCTGGCTGTATTGGATTGGATGGTGGCTTGTTCATCCTTTTCTCAATTGCTGGCTGTATGTATTGGATTGGATGGTGGCTTGTTCATCCTTTTCCCAATTGCTGGCTGTATGTATTGGATGGGATGGTGGCTTGTTCATCCTTTTCTCAATTGCTGGCTGTATGTATTGAATTGGATGGTGGCTTGTTCATCCTTTTCTCAATTGCTTGTTCATCCTTTTCTCAATTGCTGGCTGTATGTATTGGATTGGATGGTGGCTTGTTCATCCTTTTCTCAATTGCTGGCTGTATGTATTGGATTGGATGATGGCTTGTTCATCCTTTTCTCAATTGCTGGCTATATACTGTATATTGGATTGGATGATGGCTTGTTCAGCCTTTTCTCAATTGCTGGCTATATGTATTGGATTGGATGGTGGCTTGTTCAGCCTTTTCTCAATTGATGTCTATGTATTGGATTGGATGATGGCTTGTTCATCCTTTTCTCAATTGCTGGCTGTATGTATTGGATTGGATGGTGGCTTGTTCATACTTTTCTCAATTGCTGGCTATATATATTGGATTGGATGATGGCTTGTTCATCCTTTTCTCAATTGCTGGCTGTATTGGATTGGATGGTGGCTTGTTCATCCTTTTCTCAATTGCTGGCTGTATGTATTGGATTGGATGGTACCTTGCTCAGCCTTTTCTCAATTGCTGGCTATATGTATTGGATTGGATGGTGGCTTGTTCAGCCTTTTCTCAATTGATGTCTGTATGTATTGGATTGGATGATGGCTTGTTCATCCTTTTCTCAATTGCTGGCTGTATGTATTGGATTGGATGGTGGCTTGTTCATCCTTTTCTCAATTGCTGGCTGTATGTATTGGATTGGATGGTGGCTTGTTCATCCTTTTCTCAATTGCTGGCTGTATGTATTGGATGGGATGGTGGCTTGTTCATCATTTTCTCAATTCCTGGCTGTATTGAATTGGATGGTGACTTGTTCATCCTTTTCTCAATTCCTGGCTATATGTATTGGATTGGATGGTGGCTTGTTCATCCTTTTCTCAATTGCTGGCTGTATTGGATTGGATGGTGGCTTGTTCAACCTTTTCTCAATTGCTGGCTGGCTGTATTGGATTGGATGGTGGCTTGTTCATCCTTTTCTCAATTCCTGGCTATATGTATTGGATTGGATGGTGGCTTGTTCATCCTTTTCTCAATTGCTGGCTGTATGTATTGGATTGGATGGTGGCTTGTTCAGTTCATCCTTTTCTCAATTCCTGGCTGTATTGGATTGGATGGTGGCTTGTTCATCCTTTTCTCAATTGCTGGCTGTATGTATTGGATTGGATGGTGGCTTGTTCATCCTTTTCCCAATTGCTGGCTGTATGTATTGGATGGGATGGTGGCTTGTTCATCCTTTTCTCAATTGCTGGCTGTATGTATTGAATTGGATGGTGGCTTGTTCATCCTTTTCTCAATTGCTTGTTCATCCTTTTCTCAATTGCTGGCTGTATGTATTGGATTGGATGGTGGCTTGTTCATCCTTTTCTCAATTGCTGGCTGTATGTATTGGATTGGATGATGGCTTGTTCATCCTTTTCTCAATTGCTGGCTATATACTGTATATTGGATTGGATGATGGCTTGTTCAGCCTTTTCTCAATTGCTGGCTATATGTATTGGATTGGATGGTGGCTTGTTCAGCCTTTTCTCAATTGATGTCTATGTATTGGATTGGATGATGGCTTGTTCATCCTTTTCTCAATTGCTGGCTGTATGTATTGGATTGGATGGTGGCTTGTTCATACTTTTCTCAATTGCTGGCTATATATATTGGATTGGATGATGGCTTGTTCATCCTTTTCTCAATTGCTGGCTGTATTGGATTGGATGGTGGCTTGTTCATCCTTTTCTCAATTGCTGGCTGTATGTATTGGATTGGATGGTACCTTGCTCAGCCTTTTCTCAATTGCTGGCTATATGTATTGGATTGGATGGTGGCTTGTTCAGCCTTTTCTCAATTGATGTCTGTATGTATTGGATTGGATGATGGCTTGTTCATCCTTTTCTCAATTGCTGGCTGTATGTATTGGATTGGATGGTGGCTTGTTCATCCTTTTCTCAATTGCTGGCTGTATGTATTGGATTGGATGGTGGCTTGTTCATCCTTTTCTCAATTGCTGGCTGTATGTATTGGATGGGATGGTGGCTTGTTCATCCTTTTCTCAATTGCTGGCTGTATGTATTGGATTGGATGGTGGCTTCGTCAGCCTTTTCTCAATTGCTGACTATATGTATTGGATTGGATGATGGCTTGTTCATCCTTTTCTCAATTGCTGGCTATATACTGTATATTGGATTGGATGATGGCTTGTTCAGCCTTTTCTCAATTGCTGGCTATATGTATAGGATTGGATGGTGGCTTCTTCAGCCTTTTCTCATTTGCTGACTATGTTGGATTGGATGGTGGCTTGTTCGTCCTTTTCTCAATTGCTGTCTGTATGTATTGGATTGGATGGTGGCTTGTTCGTCCTTTTCTCAATTGCTGTCTGTATGTATTGGATTGGATGGTGGCTTGTTCATCCTTTTCTCAATTGCTGGCTGTATGTATTGGATTGGATGGTGGCTTGTTCATCATTTTCTCAATTCCTGGCTGTATTGAATTGGATGGTGGCTTGTTCATCCTTTTCTCAATTCCTGGCTATATGTATTGGATTGGATGGTGGCTTGTTCATCCTTTTCTCAATTGCTGGCTGTATTGGATTGGATGGTGGCTTGTTCAACCTTTTCTCAATTGCTGGCTGGCTGTATTGGATTGGATGGTGGCTTGTTCATCCTTTTCTCAATTCCTGGCTATATGTATTGGATTGGATGGTGGCTTGTTCAGCCTTTTCTCAATTGCTGGCTATATGTATTGGATTGGATGGTGGCTTGTTCAGTTCATTCTTTTCTCAATTGCTGGCTGTATTGGATTGGATGGTGGCCTGTTCATCCTTTTCTCAATTGCTGTATGTATTGGATTGGATGGTGGCTTGTTCATCCTTTTCTCAATTGCTGGCTGTATGTATTGGATTGGATGGTGGCTTGTTCATCCTTTTCCCAATTGCTGGCTGTATGTATTGGATGGGATGGTGGCTTGTTCATCCTTTTCTCAATTGCTGGCTGTATGTATTGAATTGGATGGTGGCTTGTTCATCCTTTTCTCAATTGCTTGTTCATCCTTTTCTCAATTGCTGGCTGTATGTATTGGATTGGATGGTGGCTTGTTCATCCTTTTCTCAATTGCTGGCTGTATGTATTGGATTGGATGATGGCTTGTTCATCCTTTTCTCAATTGCTGGCTATATACTGTATATTGGATTGGATGATGGCTTGTTCAGCCTTTTCTCAATTGCTGGCTATATGTATTGGATTGGATGGTGGCTTGTTCAGCCTTTTCTCAGTTGCTGGCTATATGTATTGGATTGGATGGTGGCTTGTTCAGCCTTTTCTCAACTCCTGGCTATATGTATTGGATTGGATGGTGGCTTGTTCATACTTTTCTCAATTGCTGGCTATATATATTGGATTGGATGATGGCTTGTTCATCCTTTTCTCAATTGCTGGCTGTATTGGATTGGATGGTGGCTTGTTCATCCTTTTCTCAATTGCTGGCTGTATGTATTGGATTGGATGGTACCTTGTTCAGCCTTTTCTCAATTGCTGGCTATATGTATTGGATTGGATGGTGGCTTGTTCAGCCTTTTCTCAATTGATGTCTATGTATTGGATTGGATGATGGCTTGTTCATCCTTTTCTCAATTGCTGGCTGTATGTATTGGATTGGATGGTGGCTTGTTCATACTTTGCTCAATTGCTGGCTATATATATTGGATTGGATGATGGCTTGTTCATCCTTTTCTCAATTGCTGGCTGTATTGGATTGGATGGTGGCTTGTTCATCCTTTTCTCAATTGCTGGCTGTATGTATTGGATTGGATGGTACCTTGCTCAGCCTTTTCTCAATTGCTGGCTATATGTATTGGATTGGATGGTGGCTTGTTCAGCCTTTTCTCAATTGATGTCTGTATGTATTGGATTGGATGGTGGCTTGTTCATCCTTTTCTCAATTGCTGGCTGTATGTATTGGATGGGATGGTGGCTTGTTCATCCTTTTCTCAATTGCTGGCTGTATGTATTGGATTGGATGGTGGCTTCTTCAGCGTTTTCTCAATTGCTGACTATATGTATTGGATTGGATGATGGCTTGTTCATCCTTTTCTCAATTGCTGGCTATATACTGTATATTGGATTGGATGATGGCTTGTTCAGCCTTTTCTCAATTGCTGGCTATATGTATAGGATTGGATGGTGGCTTCTTCAGCCTTTTCTCATTTGCTGACTATGTTGGATTGGATGGTGGCTTGTTCGTCCTTTTCTCAATTGCTGTCTGTATGTATTGGATTGGATGGTGGCTTGTTCAGCCTTTTTTCAATTGCTGACTATATGTATTGGATTGGATGGTGGCTTGTTCGTCCTTTTCTCAATTGCTGTCTGTATGTATTGGATTGGATGGTGGCTTGTTCATCCTTTTCTCAATTGCTGGCTGTATGTATTGGATTGGATGGTGGCTTGTTCATCCTTTTCTCAATTGCTGGCTGTATGTATTGGATTGGATGGTGGCTTGTTCATCCTTTTCTCAATTGCTGGCTGTATGTATTGGATTGGATGGTGGCTTGTTCATCCTTTTCTCAATTGCTGGCTGTATGTATTGGATTGGATGGTGGCTTGTTAAGCCTTTTCTCAATTGCTGGCTATATGTATTGGACTGGATGGTGGCTTGTTCAGCCTTTTCCCAATTGCTGGCTGTATTGGATTGGATGGTGGGTTGTTCATCCTTTTCTCAATTGCTGGCTGTATGTATTGGATTGGATGGTGGCTTGTTAAGCCTTTTCTCAATTGCTGGCTATATGTATTGGACTGGATGGTGGCTTGTTCAGCCTTTTCCCAATTGCTGGCTGTATTGGATTGGATGGTGGGTTGTTCATCCTTTTCTCAATTGCTGGCTGTATGTATTGGATTGGATGGTGGCTTGTTCATCCTTTTCTCAATTGCTGGCTGTATGTATTGGATTGGATGGTGGCTTGTTCATCCTTTTCTCAATTGCTGGCTGTATGTATTGGATTGGATGGTGGCTTGTTCATCCTTTTCTCAATTGCTGGCTGTATGTATTGGATTGGATGGTGGCTTGTTCAGCCTTTTCTCAATTGCTGGCTATATGTATTGGATTGGATGGTGGCTTGTTCACCCTTTTCTCAATTGCTGGCTGTATGTATTGGATTGGATGGTGGCTTGTTCAGCCTTTTCTCAATTGCTGGCTATATGTATTGGATTGGATGGTGGCTTGTTCATCCTTTTCTCAATTGCTGGCTGTATGTATTGGACTGGATGGTGGCTTGTTCAGCCTTTTCCCAATTGCTGGCTGTATTGGATTGGATGGTGGGTTGTTCATCCTTTTCTCAATTGCTGGCTGTATGTATTGAATTGGATGGTGGCTTGTTCATCCTTTTCTCAATTGCTTGTTCATCCTTTTCTCAATTGCTGTCTGTATGTATTGGATTGGATGGTGGCTTGTTCATCCTTTTCTCAATTGCTGGCTGTATGTATTGGATTGGATGGTGGCTTGTTCAGCCTTTTCTCAATTGCTGGCTATATGTATTGGATTGGATGGTGGCTTGTTCATCCTTTTCTCAATTGCTGGCTGTATTGGATTGAATGGTGGCTTGTTCAACCTTTTCTCAATTGCTGGCTGTATGTATTGGATTGGATGGTGGCTTGTTCATCCTTTTCTCAATTCCTGGCTGTATTGGAATGGATGGTGGCTTGTTCATCCTTTTCTCAATTCCTGGCTATATGTATTGGATTGGATGGTGGCTTGTTCAGCCTTTTCTCAATTGCTGGCTATATGTATTGGATTGGATGGTGGCTTGTGAAGTTCATTCTTTTCTCAATTGCTGGCTATATATATTGGATTGGATGGTGGCTTGTTCAGCCTTTTCTCAATTGCTGGCTATATGTATTGGATTGGATGGTGGCTTGTTCATCCTTTTCTCAATTGCTGGCTGTATGTATTGGATTGGATGGTGGCTTGTTCATCCTTTTCTCAATTGCTGGCTGTATGTATTGGATGGGATGGTGGCTTGTTCATCCTTTTCTCAATTGCTGGCTGTATGTATTGGATTGGATGGTGGCTTGTTCATCCTTTTCTCAATTCCTGGCTATATGTATTGGATTGGATGATGGCTTGTTCATCCTTTTCTCAATTGCTGGCTATATACTGTATATTGGATTGTATGATGGCTTGTTCAGCCTTTTCTCAATTGCTGGCTATATGTATTGGATTGGATGGTGGCTTGTTCATCCTTTTCTCAGTTGCTGGCTATACGTATTGGATTGGATGGTGGGTTGTTCAGCCTTTTCTCAACTCCTGGCTATATGTATTGGATTGGATGGTGGCTTGTTCATACTTTTCTCAATTGCTGGCTATATATATTGGATTGGATGATGGCTTGTTCATCCTTTTCTCAATTGCTGGCTGTATTGGAGTGGATGGTGGCTTGTTCATCCTTTTCTCAATTGCTGGCTGTATGTATTGGATTGAATGGTACCTTGTTCAGCCTTTTCTCAATTGCTGGCTATATGTATTGGATTGGATGGTGGCTTGTTCAGCCTTTTCTCAATTGATGTCTATGTATTGGATTGGATGGTGGCTTGTTCAACCTTTTCTCAATTGCTGGCTGTATGTATTGGATTGGATGGTGGCTTGTTCATCCTTTTCTCAATTCCTGGCTGTATTGGATTGGATGGTGGCTTGTTCATCCTTTTCTCAATTCCTGGCTATATGTATTGGATTGGATGGTGGCTTGTTCAGCCTTTTCTCAATTGCTGGCTATATGTATTGGATTGGATGGTGGCTTGTTCAGTTCATTCTTTTCTCAATTGCTGTCTGTATTGGATTGGATGGTGGCTTGTTCATCCTTTTCTCAATTGCTGGCTGTATTGGATTGGATGGTGGCTTGTTCATCCTTTTCTCAATTGCTGGCTGTATGTATTGGATTGGATGGTGGCTTGTTCATCCTTTTCTCAATTGCTGGCTGTATGTATTGGATGGGATGGTGGCTTGTTCATCCTTTTCTCAATTGCTGGCTGTATGTATTGGATTGGATGGTGGCTTGTTCAACCTTTTCTCAATTCCTGGCTATATGTATTGGATTGGATGGTGGCTTGTTCAGCATTTTCTCAATTGCTGGCTATATGTATTGGACTGGAGGGTGGCTTGTTCAGCCTTTTCCCAATTGCTGGCTGTATTGGATTGGATGGTGGCTTGTTCATCCTTTTCTCAATTGCTGTCTGTATGTATTGGATTGGATGGTGGCTTGTTCATCCTTTTTTCAATTGCTAGCTGTATGTAGTGGATTGGATGTTGGCTTGTTCAGTCCATCCTTTTCTCAATTGCTGCCTGTATGTATTGGATTGGATGGTGGCTTGTTCAGCATTTTCTCAATTGCTGGCTGTATGTATTGGATTCGATGGTGGCTTGTTCATCCTTTTCTCAATTGCTGGCTGTATTGGATTGGATGGTGGCTTGTTCAGCCTTTTCTCAATTGCTGCCTGTATGTATTGGATTGGATGGTGGCTTGTTCAGCATTTTCTCAATTGCTGGCTGTATGTATTGGATTCGATGGTGGCTTGTTCATCCTTTTCTCAATTGCTGGCTGTATTGGATTGGATGGTGGCTTGTTCAGCCTTTTCTCAATTGCTGGGTGTATGTATTGGATTGGATGGTGGCTTGTTCAGCCTTTTCCCAATTGCTGGCTGTATTGGATTGGATGGTGGCTTGTTCATCCTTTTCTCAATTGCTGGCTGTATGTATTGGATTGGATGGTGGCTTGTTCAGCCTTTTCTCAATTGCTGGCTATATGTATTGGATTGGATGGTGGCTTGTTCATCCTTTTCTCAATTGCTGGCTGTATGTATTGGATTGGATGGTGGCTTGTTCAGTCCATTCTTTTCTCAATTGCTGGCTATATATATTGGATTGGATGGTGGCTTGTTCATCCTTTTCTCAATTGCTGGCTGTATGTATTGGATTGGATTGTGGCTTGTTCATCCTTTTCTCAATTGCTGGCTGTATGTATTGGATTGGATGGTGGCTTGTTCAGCCTTTTCTCAATTGCTGGCTATATGTATTGGACTGGATGGTGGCTTGTTCAGCCTTTTCCCAATTGCTGGCTGTATTGGATTGGATGGTGGCTTGTTCATCCTTTTCTCAATTGCTGTCTGTATGTATTGGATTGGATGGTGGCTTGTTCATCCTTTTTTCAATTGCTGGCTGTATGTAGTGGATTGGATGTTGGCTTGTTCAGTCCATCCTTTTCTCAATTGCTGCCTGTATGTATTGGATTGGATGGTGGCTTGTTCAGCATTTTCTCAATTGCTGGCTGTATGTATTGGATTCGATGGTGGCTTGTTCATCCTTTTCTCAATTGCTGGCTGTATTGGATTGGATGGTGGCTTGTTCAGCCTTTTCTCAATTGCTGGGTGTATGTATTGGATTGGATGGTGGCTTGTTCAGCCTTTTCCCAATTGCTGGCTGTATTGGATTGGATGGTGGCTTGTTCATCCTTTTCTCAATTGCTGGCTGTATGTATTGGATTGGATGGTGGCTTGTTCAGCCTTTTCTCAATTGCTGGCTATATGTATTGGATTGGATGGTGGCTTGTTCATCCTTTTCTCAAATGCTGGCTGTATTGGATTGGATGGTGGCTTGTTCAACCTTTTCTCAATTCCTGGCTATATGTATTGGATTGGATGGTGGCTTGTTCAGCATTTTCTCAATTGCTGGCTATATGTATTGGACTGGAGGGTGGCTTGTTCAGCCTTTTCCCAATTGCTGGCTGTATTGGATTGGATGGTGGCTTGTTCATCCTTTTCTCAATTGCTGTCTGTATGTATTGGATTGGATGGTGGCTTGTTCATCCTTTTTTCAATTGCTAGCTGTATGTAGTGGATTGGATGTTGGCTTGTTCAGTCCATCCTTTTCTCAATTGCTGCCTGTATGTATTGGATTGGATGGTGGCTTGTTCAGCATTTTCTCAATTGCTGGCTGTATGTATTGGATTCGATGGTGGCTTGTTCATCCTTTTCTCAATTGCTGGCTGTATTGGATTGGATGGTGGCTTGTTCAGCCTTTTTTCAATTGCTGGCTGTATGTAGTGGATTGGATGTTGGCTTGTTCAGTCCATCCTTTTCTCAATTGCTGCCTGTATGTATTGGATTGGATGGTGGCTTGTTCAGCATTTTCTCAATTGCTGGCTGTATGTATTGGATTCGATGGTGGCTTGTTCATCCTTTTCTCAATTGCTGGCTGTATTGGATTGGATGGTGGCTTGTTCAGCCTTTTCTCAATTGCTGGGTGTATGTATTGGATTGGATGGTGGCTTGTTCAGCCTTTTCCCAATTGCTGGCTGTATTGGATTGGATGGTGGCTTGTTCATCCTTTTCTCAATTGCTGGCTGTATGTATTGGATTGGATGGTGGCTTGTTCAGCCTTTTCTCAATTGCTGGCTATATGTATTGGATTGGATGGTGGCTTGTTCATCCTTTTCTCAATTGCTGGCTGTATGTATTGGATTGGATGGTGGCTTGTTCATCCTTTTCTCAAATGCTGGCTGTATTGGATTGGATGGTGGCTTGTTCAACCTTTTCTCAATTCCTGGCTATATGTATTGGATTGGATGGTGGCTTGTTCAGCCTTTTCTCAATTGCTGGCTATGTGTATTGGATTGGATGGTGGCTTGTTCAGTTCATTCTTTTCTCAATTGCTGGCTATATATATTGGATTGGATGGTGGCTTGTTCATCCTTTTCTCAATTGCTGGCTGTATTGGATTGGATGGTGGCTTGTTCAACCTTTTCTCAATTGCTGGCTGTATGTATTGGATTGGATGGTGGCTTGTTCAGCCTTTTCTCAATTGCTGGCTATATGTATTGGATTGGATGTTGGCTTGTTCAGTCCATTCTTTTCTCAATTGCTGGCTATATATATTGGATTGGATGGTGGCTTGTTCATCCTTTTCTCAATTGCTGGCTGTATTGGATTGGATGGTGGCTTGTTCATCCTTTTCTCAATTGCTGGCTGTATGTATTGGATTGGATTGTGGCTTGTTCATCCTTTTCTCAATTGCTGGCTGTATGTATTGGATTGGATGGTGGCTTGTTCAGCCTTTTCTCAATTGCTGGCTATATGTATTGGACTGGATGGTGGCTTGTTCAGCCTTTTCCCAATTGCTGGCTGTATTGGATTGGATGGTGGCTTGTTCATCCTTTTCTCAATTGCTGTCTGTATGTATTGGATTGGATGGTGGCTTGTTCATCCTTTTTTCAATTGCTGGCTGTATGTAGTGGATTGGATGTTGGCTTGTTCAGTCCATCCTTTTCTCAATTGCTGCCTGTATGTATTGGATTGGATGGTGGCTTGTTCAGCATTTTCTCAATTGCTGGCTGTATGTATTGGATTCGATGGTGGCTTGTTCATCCTTTTCTCAATTGCTGGCTGTATTGGATTGGATGGTGGCTTGTTCAGCCTTTTCTCAATTGCTGGGTGTATGTATTGGATTGGATGGTGGCTTGTTCAGCCTTTTCCCAATTGCTGGCTGTATTGGATTGGATGGTGGCTTGTTCATCCTTTTCTCAATTGCTGGCTGTATGTATTGGATTGGATGGTGGCTTGTTCAGCCTTTTCTCAATTGCTGGCTATATGTATTGGATTGGATGGTGGCTTGTTCATCCTTTTCTCAATTGCTGGCTGTATGTATTGGATTGGATGGTGGCTTGTTCATCCTTTTCTCAAATGCTGGCTGTATTGGATTGGATGGTGGCTTGTTCAACCTTTTCTCAATTCCTGGCTATATGTATTGGATTGGATGGTGGCTTGTTCAGCCTTTTCTCAATTGCTGGCTATATGTATTGGATTGGATGGTGGCTTGTTCAGTTCATTCTTTTCTCAATTGCTGGCTATATATATTGGATTGGATGGTGGCTTGTTCATCCTTTTCTCAATTGCTGGCTGTATTGGATTGGATGGTGGCTTGTTCATCCTTTTCTCAATTGCTGGCTGTATGTATTGGATTGGATGGTGGCTTGTTCATCCTTTTCTCAATTGCTGGCTGTATGTATTGGATGGGATGGTGGCTTGTTCATCCTTTTCTCAATTCCTGGCTGTATGTATTGGATTGGATGGTGGCTTGTTCATCCTTTTCTCAATTGCTGGCTATATACTGTATATTGGATTGGATGATGGCTTGTTCATCCTTTTCTCAATTGCTGGCTGTATGTATTGGATTGGATGGTGGCTTGTTCATCCTTTTCTCAATTGCTGGCTGTATGTATTGGATTGGATGGTGGCTTGTTCAGCCTTTTCTGAATTGCTGGATGTATTGGATTGGATGGTGGCTTGTTCAGCCTTTTCCCAATTGCTGGCTATATTGGATTGGATGGTGGCTTGTTCATCCTTTTCTCAATTGCTGGCTCTATGTATTGGATTGGATGGTGGCTTGTTCAGCCTTTTCTCAATTGCTGGCTATATATATTGGATTGGATGATGGCTTGTTCATCCTTTTCTCAATTGCTGGCTGTATTGGATTGGATGGTGGCTTGTTCATCCTTTTCTCAATTGCTGGCTGTATGTATTGGATTGGATGGTGGCTTGTTCAGCCTTTTCTCAATTGCTGGCTATATGTATTGGATGGGATGGTGGCTTGTTCAGCCTTTTCTCAATGGATGTCTGCATGTATTGGATTGGATGATGGCTTGTTCATCCTTTTCTCAATTGCTGGCTGTATGTATTGGATTGGATGGTGGCTTGTTCATCCTTTTCTCAATTGCTGGCTGTATGTATTGGATTGGATGGTGGCTTGTTCATCCTTTTCTCAATTGCTGGCTGTATGTATTGGATGGGATGGTGGCTTGTTCATCCTTTTCTCAATTGCTGGCTGTATGTATTGGATTGGATGGTGGCTTCTTCAGCCTTTTCTCAATTGCTGACTATATGTATTGGATTGGATGATGGCTTTTTCAGCCTTTTCTCAATTGCTGGCTATATGTATAGGATTGGATGGTGGCTTCTTCACCCTTTTCTCAATTGCTGACTATATTGGATTGGATGGTGGCTTGTTCGTCCTTTTCTCAATTGCTGTCTGTATGTATTGGATTGGATGGTGGCTTGTTCAGCCTTTTTTCAATTGCTTACTATATGTATTGGATTGGATGGTGGCTTGTTCGTCCTTTTCTCAATTGCTGTCTGTATGTATTGGATTGGATGGTGGCTTGTTCATCCTTTTCTCAATTGCTGTCTGTATGTATTGGATTGGATGGTGGCTTGTTCATCCTTTTCTCAATTGCTGGCTGTATGTATTGGATTGGATGGTGGCTTGTTCATCCTTTTCTCAATTGCTGGCTGTATGTATTGGATTGGATGGTGGCTTGTTCATCCTTTTCTCAATTGCTGGCTGTATGTATTGGATTGGATGGTGGCTTGTTCATCCTTTTCTCAATTGCTGTATGTATGTATTGGATTGGATGGTGGCTTGTTCATCCTTTTCTCAATTGCTGGCTGTATGTATTGGATTGGATGGTGGGTTGTTCATCCTTTTCTCAATTGCTGGCTGTATGTATTGGATTGGATGGTGGCTTGTTCAGCCTTTTCTCAATTGCTGGCTATATGTATTGGACTGGATGGTGGCTTGTTCAGCCTTTTCCCAATTGCTGGCTGTATTGGATTGGATGGTGGCTTGTTCATCCTTTTCTCAATTGCTGGCTGTATGTATTGGATTGGATGGTGGCTTGTTCAGCCTTTTCTCAATTGCTGGCTATATGTATTGGATTGGATGGTGGCTTGTTCATCCTTTTCTCAATTGGTGGCTGTATGTATTGGATTGGATGGTGGCTTGTTCAGCCTTTTCTCAATTGCTGGCTATGTGTATTGGATTGGATGGTGGCTTGTTCATCCTTTTCTCAATTGCTGGCTGTATGTATTGGATTGGATGGTGGCTTGTTCAGCCTTTTCTCAATTGCTGCCTATATGTATTGGACTGGATGGTGGCTTGTTCAGCCTTTTCCCAATTCCTGGCTGTATTGGATTGGATGGTGGGTTGTTCATCCTTTTCTCAATTGCTGGCTGTATGTATTGGATTGGATGGTGGCTTGTTCATCCTTTTCTCAATTGCTTGTTCATCCTTTTCTCAATTGCTGGCTGTATGTATTGGATTGGATGGTGGCTTGTTCATCCTTTTCTCAATTGCTGGCTGTATGTATTGGATTGGATGGTGGCTTGTTCAGCCTTTTCTGAATTGCTGGATGTATTGGATTGGATGGTGGCTTGTTCAGCCTTTTCCCAATTGCTGGCTATATTGGATTGGATGGTGGCTTGTTCATCCTTTTCTCAATTGCTGGCTGTATGTATTGGATTGGATGGTGGCTTGTTCAGCCTTTTCTCAATTGCTGGCTATATGTATTGGATTGGATGGTGGCTTGTTCATCCTTTTCTCAATTGCTGGCTGTATGTATTGGATTGGATGGTGGCTTGTTCATCCTTTTCTCAATTGCTGGCTGTATTGGATTGGATGGTGGCTTGTTCAACCTTTTCTCAATTGCTGGCTGTATGTATTGGATTGGATGGTGGCTTGTTCAGCCTTTTCTCAATTGCTGGCTATATGTATTGGATTGGATGGTGGCTTGTTCAGTCCATTCTTTTCTCAATTGCTGGCTATATATATTGGATTGGATGGTGGCTTGTTCATCCTTTTCTCAATTGCTGGCTGTATTGGATTGGATGGTGGCTTGTTCATCCTTTTCTCAATTGCTGGCTGTATGTATTGGATTGGATGGTGGCTTGTTCATCCTTTTCTCAATTGCTGGCTGTATGTATTGGATTGGATGGTGGCTTGTTCAGCATTTTCTCAATTGCTGGCTATATGTATTGGACTGGATGGTGGCTTGTTCAGCCTTTTCCCAATTGCTGGCTGTATTGGATTGGATGGTGGCTTGTTCATCCTTTTCTCAATTGGTGTCTGTATGTATTGGATTGGATGGTGGCTTGTTCATCCTTTTTTCAATTGCTAGCTGTATGTAGTGGATTGGATGTTGGCTTGTTCAGTCCATCCTTTTCTCAATTGCTGCCTGTATGTATTGGATTGGATGGTGGCTTGTTCAGCATTTTCTCAATTGCTGGCTGTATGTATTGGATTCGATGGTGGCTTGTTCATCCTTTTCTCAATTGCTGGCTGTATTGGATTGGATGGTGGCTTGTTCAGCCTTTTTTCAATTGCGGGCTGTATGTAGTGGATTGGATGTTGGCTTGTTCAGTCCATCCTTTTCTCCATTGCTGCCTGTATGTATTGGATTGGATGGTGGCTTGTTCAGCATTTTCTCAATTGCTGGCTGTATGTATTGGATTCGATGGTGGCTTGTTCATCCTTTTCTCAATTGCTGGCTGTATTGGATTGGATGGTGGCTTGTTCAGCCTTTTCTCAATTGCTGGGTGTATGTATTGGATTGGATGGTGGCTTGTTCAGCCTTTTCCCAATTGCTGGCTGTATTGGATTGGATGGTGGCTTGTTCATCCTTTTCTCAATTGCTGGCTGTATGTATTGGATTGGATGGTGGCTTGTTCAGCCTTTTCTCAATTGCTGGCTATATGTATTGGATTGGATGGTGGCTTGTTCATCCTTTTCTCAATTGCTGGCTGTATGTATTGGATTGGATGGTGGCTTGTTCATCCTTTTCTCAAATGCTGGCTGTATTGGATTGGATGGTGGCTTGTTCAACCTTTTCTCAATTCCTGGCTATATGTATTGGATTGGATGGTGGCTTGTTCAGCCTTTTCTCAATTGCTGGCTATGTGTATTGGATTGGATGGTGGCTTGTTCAGTTCATTCTTTTCTCAATTGCTGGCTATATATATTGGATTGGATGGTGGCTTGTTCATCCTTTTCTCAATTGCTGGCTGTATTGGATTGGATGGTGGCTTGTTCAACCTTTTCTCAATTGCTGGCTGTATGTATTGGATTGGATGGTGGCTTGTTCAGCCTTTTCTCAATTGCTGGCTATATGTATTGGATTGGATGGTGGCTTGTTCAGTCCATTCTTTTCTCAATTGCTGGCTATATATATTGGATTGGATGGTGGCTTGTTCATCCTTTTCTCAATTGCTGGCTGTATTGGATTGGATGGTGGCTTGTTCATCCTTTTCTCAATTGCTGGCTGTATGTATTGGATTGGATTGTGGCTTGTTCATCCTTTTCTCAATTGCTGGCTGTATGTATTGGATTGGATGGTGGCTTGTTCAGCCTTTTCTCAATTGCTGGCTATATGTATTGGACTGGATGGTGGCTTGTTCAGCCTTTTCCCAATTGCTGGCTGTATTGGATTGGATGGTGGCTTGTTCATCCTTTTCTCAATTGCTGTCTGTATGTATTGGATTGGATGGTGGCTTGTTCATCCTTTTCTCAATTGCTGCCTGTATGTATTGGATTGGATGGTGGCTTGTTCAGCATTTTCTCAATTGCTGGCTGTATGTATTGGATTCGATGGTGGCTTGTTCATCCTTTTCTCAATTGCTGGCTGTATTGGATTGGATGGTGGCTTGTTCAGCCTTTTCTCAATTCCTGGGTGTATGTATTGGATTGGATGGTGGCTTGTTCAGCCTTTTCCCAATTGCTGGCTGTATTGGATTGGATGGTGGCTTGTTCATCCTTTTCTCAATTGCTGGCTGTATGTATTGGATTGGATGGTGGCTTGTTCATCCTTTTCTCAAATGCTGGCTGTATTGGATTGGATGGTGGCTTGTTCAACCTTTTCTCAATTCCTGGCTATATGTATTGGATTGGATGGTGGCTTGTTCAGCCTTTTCTCAATTGCTGGCTATATGTATTGGATTGGATGGTGGCTTGTTCATCCTTTTCTCAATTGCTGGCTGTATTGGATTGGATGGTGGCTTGTTCATCCTTTTCTCAATTGCTGGCTGTATGTATTGGATTGGATGGTGGCTTGTTCATCCTTTTCTCAATTGCTGGCTGTATGTATTGGATGGGATGGTGGCTTGTTCATCCTTTTCTCAATTCCTGGCTGTATGTATTGGATTGGATGGTGGCTTGTTCATCCTTTTCTCAATTGCTGGCTATATACTGTATATTGGATTGGATGATGGCTTGTTCATCCTTTTCTCAATTGCTGGCTGTATGTATTGGATTGGATGGTGGCTTGTTCATCCTTTTCTCAATTGCTGGCTGTATGTATTGGATTGGATGGTGGCTTGTTCAGCCTTTTCTGAATTGCTGGATGTATTGGATTGGATGGTGGCTTGTTCAGCCTTTTCCCAATTGCTGGCTATATTGGATTGGATGGTGGCTTGTTCATCCTTTTCTCAATTGCTGGCTCTATGTATTGGATTGGATGGTGGCTTGTTCAGCCTTTTCTCAATTGCTGGCTATATATATTGGATTGGATGATGGCTTGTTCATCCTTTTCTCAATTGCTGGCTGTATTGGATTGGATGGTGGCTTGTTCATCCTTTTCTCAATTGCTGGCTGTATGTATTGGATTGGATGGTGGCTTGTTCAGCCTTTTCTCAATTGCTGGCTATATGTATTGGATGGGATGGTGGCTTGTTCAGCCTTTTCTCAATGGATGTCTGCATGTATTGGATTGGATGATGGCTTGTTCATCCTTTTCTCAATTGCTGGCTGTATGTATTGGATTGGATGGTGGCTTGTTCATCCTTTTCTCAATTGCTGGCTGTATGTATTGGATTGGATGGTGGCTTGTTCATCCTTTTCTCAATTGCTGGCTGTATGTATTGGATGGGATGGTGGCTTGTTCATCCTTTTCTCAATTGCTGGCTGTATGTATTGGATTGGATGGTGGCTTCTTCAGCCTTTTCTCAATTGCTGACTATATGTATTGGATTGGATGATGGCTTTTTCAGCCTTTTCTCAATTGCTGGCTATATGTATAGGATTGGATGGTGGCTTCTTCACCCTTTTCTCAATTGCTGACTATATTGGATTGGATGGTGGCTTGTTCGTCCTTTTCTCAATTGCTGTCTGTATGTATTGGATTGGATGGTGGCTTGTTCAGCCTTTTTTCAATTGCTTACTATATGTATTGGATTGGATGGTGGCTTGTTCGTCCTTTTCTCAATTGCTGTCTGTATGTATTGGATTGGATGGTGGCTTGTTCATCCTTTTCTCAATTGCTGTCTGTATGTATTGGATTGGATGGTGGCTTGTTCATCCTTTTCTCAATTGCTGGCTGTATGTATTGGATTGGATGGTGGCTTGTTCATCCTTTTCTCAATTGCTGGCTGTATGTATTGGATTGGATGGTGGCTTGTTCATCCTTTTCTCAATTGCTGGCTGTATGTATTGGATTGGATGGTGGCTTGTTCATCCTTTTCTCAATTGCTGTATGTATGTATTGGATTGGATGGTGGCTTGTTCATCCTTTTCTCAATTGCTGGCTGTATGTATTGGATTGGATGGTGGGTTGTTCATCCTTTTCTCAATTGCTGGCTGTATGTATTGGATTGGATGGTGGCTTGTTCAGCCTTTTCTCAATTGCTGGCTATATGTATTGGACTGGATGGTGGCTTGTTCAGCCTTTTCCCAATTGCTGGCTGTATTGGATTGGATGGTGGCTTGTTCATCCTTTTCTCAATTGCTGGCTGTATGTATTGGATTGGATGGTGGCTTGTTCAGCCTTTTCTCAATTGCTGGCTATATGTATTGGATTGGATGGTGGCTTGTTCATCCTTTTCTCAATTGGTGGCTGTATGTATTGGATTGGATGGTGGCTTGTTCAGCCTTTTCTCAATTGCTGGCTATGTGTATTGGATTGGATGGTGGCTTGTTCATCCTTTTCTCAATTGCTGGCTGTATGTATTGGATTGGATGGTGGCTTGTTCAGCCTTTTCTCAATTGCTGCCTATATGTATTGGACTGGATGGTGGCTTGTTCAGCCTTTTCCCAATTCCTGGCTGTATTGGATTGGATGGTGGGTTGTTCATCCTTTTCTCAATTGCTGGCTGTATGTATTGGATTGGATGGTGGCTTGTTCATCCTTTTCTCAATTGCTTGTTCATCCTTTTCTCAATTGCTGGCTGTATGTATTGGATTGGATGGTGGCTTGTTCATCCTTTTCTCAATTGCTGGCTGTATGTATTGGATTGGATGGTGGCTTGTTCAGCCTTTTCTGAATTGCTGGATGTATTGGATTGGATGGTGGCTTGTTCAGCCTTTTCCCAATTGCTGGCTATATTGGATTGGATGGTGGCTTGTTCATCCTTTTCTCAATTGCTGGCTGTATGTATTGGATTGGATGGTGGCTTGTTCAGCCTTTTCTCAATTGCTGGCTATATGTATTGGATTGGATGGTGGCTTGTTCATCCTTTTCTCAATTGCTGGCTGTATGTATTGGATTGGATGGTGGCTTGTTCATCCTTTTCTCAATTGCTGGCTGTATTGGATTGGATGGTGGCTTGTTCAACCTTTTCTCAATTGCTGGCTGTATGTATTGGATTGGATGGTGGCTTGTTCAGCCTTTTCTCAATTGCTGGCTATATGTATTGGATTGGATGGTGGCTTGTTCAGTCCATTCTTTTCTCAATTGCTGGCTATATATATTGGATTGGATGGTGGCTTGTTCATCCTTTTCTCAATTGCTGGCTGTATTGGATTGGATGGTGGCTTGTTCATCCTTTTCTCAATTGCTGGCTGTATGTATTGGATTGGATGGTGGCTTGTTCATCCTTTTCTCAATTGCTGGCTGTATGTATTGGATTGGATGGTGGCTTGTTCAGCATTTTCTCAATTGCTGGCTATATGTATTGGACTGGATGGTGGCTTGTTCAGCCTTTTCCCAATTGCTGGCTGTATTGGATTGGATGGTGGCTTGTTCATCCTTTTCTCAATTGGTGTCTGTATGTATTGGATTGGATGGTGGCTTGTTCATCCTTTTTTCAATTGCTAGCTGTATGTAGTGGATTGGATGTTGGCTTGTTCAGTCCATCCTTTTCTCAATTGCTGCCTGTATGTATTGGATTGGATGGTGGCTTGTTCAGCATTTTCTCAATTGCTGGCTGTATGTATTGGATTCGATGGTGGCTTGTTCATCCTTTTCTCAATTGCTGGCTGTATTGGATTGGATGGTGGCTTGTTCAGCCTTTTTTCAATTGCGGGCTGTATGTAGTGGATTGGATGTTGGCTTGTTCAGTCCATCCTTTTCTCCATTGCTGCCTGTATGTATTGGATTGGATGGTGGCTTGTTCAGCATTTTCTCAATTGCTGGCTGTATGTATTGGATTCGATGGTGGCTTGTTCATCCTTTTCTCAATTGCTGGCTGTATTGGATTGGATGGTGGCTTGTTCAGCCTTTTCTCAATTGCTGGGTGTATGTATTGGATTGGATGGTGGCTTGTTCAGCCTTTTCCCAATTGCTGGCTGTATTGGATTGGATGGTGGCTTGTTCATCCTTTTCTCAATTGCTGGCTGTATGTATTGGATTGGATGGTGGCTTGTTCAGCCTTTTCTCAATTGCTGGCTATATGTATTGGATTGGATGGTGGCTTGTTCATCCTTTTCTCAATTGCTGGCTGTATGTATTGGATTGGATGGTGGCTTGTTCATCCTTTTCTCAAATGCTGGCTGTATTGGATTGGATGGTGGCTTGTTCAACCTTTTCTCAATTCCTGGCTATATGTATTGGATTGGATGGTGGCTTGTTCAGCCTTTTCTCAATTGCTGGCTATGTGTATTGGATTGGATGGTGGCTTGTTCAGTTCATTCTTTTCTCAATTGCTGGCTATATATATTGGATTGGATGGTGGCTTGTTCATCCTTTTCTCAATTGCTGGCTGTATTGGATTGGATGGTGGCTTGTTCAACCTTTTCTCAATTGCTGGCTGTATGTATTGGATTGGATGGTGGCTTGTTCAGCCTTTTCTCAATTGCTGGCTATATGTATTGGATTGGATGGTGGCTTGTTCAGTCCATTCTTTTCTCAATTGCTGGCTATATATATTGGATTGGATGGTGGCTTGTTCATCCTTTTCTCAATTGCTGGCTGTATTGGATTGGATGGTGGCTTGTTCATCCTTTTCTCAATTGCTGGCTGTATGTATTGGATTGGATTGTGGCTTGTTCATCCTTTTCTCAATTGCTGGCTGTATGTATTGGATTGGATGGTGGCTTGTTCAGCCTTTTCTCAATTGCTGGCTATATGTATTGGACTGGATGGTGGCTTGTTCAGCCTTTTCCCAATTGCTGGCTGTATTGGATTGGATGGTGGCTTGTTCATCCTTTTCTCAATTGCTGTCTGTATGTATTGGATTGGATGGTGGCTTGTTCATCCTTTTCTCAATTGCTGCCTGTATGTATTGGATTGGATGGTGGCTTGTTCAGCATTTTCTCAATTGCTGGCTGTATGTATTGGATTCGATGGTGGCTTGTTCATCCTTTTCTCAATTGCTGGCTGTATTGGATTGGATGGTGGCTTGTTCAGCCTTTTCTCAATTCCTGGGTGTATGTATTGGATTGGATGGTGGCTTGTTCAGCCTTTTCCCAATTGCTGGCTGTATTGGATTGGATGGTGGCTTGTTCATCCTTTTCTCAATTGCTGGCTGTATGTATTGGATTGGATGGTGGCTTGTTCATCCTTTTCTCAAATGCTGGCTGTATTGGATTGGATGGTGGCTTGTTCAACCTTTTCTCAATTCCTGGCTATATGTATTGGATTGGATGGTGGCTTGTTCAGCCTTTTCTCAATTGCTGGCTATATGTATTGGATTGGATGGTGGCTTGTTCAGTTCATTCTTTTCTCAATTGCTGGCTATATATATTGGATTGGATGGTGGCTTGTTCATCCTTTTCTCAATTGCTGGCTGTATTGGATTGGATGGTGGCTTGTTCATCCTTTTCTCAATTGCTGGCTGTATTGGATTGGATGGTGGCTTGTTCATCCTTTTCTCAATTGCTGGCTGTATGTATTGGATTGGATGGTGGCTTGTTCATCCTTTTTTCAATTGCTGGCTGTATGTAGTGGATTGGATGTTGGCTTGTTCAGTCCATCCTTTTCTCAATTGCTGCCTGTATGTATTGGATTGGATGGTGGCTTGTTCAGCATTTTCTCAATTGCTGGCTGTATGTATTGGATTCGATGGTGGCTTGTTCATCCTTTTCTCAATTGCTGGCTGTATTGGATTGGATGGTGGCTTGTTCAGCCTTTTCTCAATTGCTGGGTGTATGTATTGGATTGGATGGTGGCTTGTTCAGCCTTTTCCCAATTGCTGGCTGGATTGGATTGGATGGTGGCTTGTTCATCCTTTTCTCAATTGCTGGCTGTATGTATTGGATTGGATGGTGGCTTGTTCATCCTTTTCTCAAATGCTGGCTGTATTGGATTGGATGGTGGCTTGTTCAACCTTTTCTCAATTCCTGGCTATATGTATTGGATTGGATGGTGGCTTGTTCAGCCTTTTCTCAATTGCTGGCTATATGTATTGGATTGGATGGTGGCTTGTTCAGTTCATTCTTTTCTCAATTGCTGGCTATATATATTGGATTGGATGGTGGCTTGTTCATCCTTTTCTCAATTGCTGGCTGTATTGGATTGGATGGTGGCTTGTTCATCCTTTTCTCAATTGCTGGCTGTATGTATTGGATTGGATGGTGGCTTGTTCATCCTTTTCTCAATTGCTGGCTGTATGTATTGGATGGGATGGTGGCTTGTTCATCCTTTTCTCAATTCCTGGCTGTATGTATTGGATTGGATGGTGGCTTGTTCATCCTTTTCTCAATTGCTGGCTATATACTGTATATTGGATTGGATGATGGCTTGTTCAGCCTTTTCTCAATTGCTGGCTATATGTATTGGATTGGATGGTGGCTTGTTCAGCCTTTTCTCAACTCCTGGCTATATGTATTGGATTGGATGGTGGCTTGTTCATACTTTTCTCAATTGCTGGCTATATATATTGGATTGGATGATGGCTTGTTCATCCTTTTCTCAATTGCTGGCTATATTGGATTGGATGGTGGCTTGTTCATCCTTTTCTCAATTGCTGGCTGTATGTATTGGATTGGATGGTACCTTGTTCAGCCTTTTCTCAATTGCTGGCTATATGTATTGGATTGGATGGTGGCTTGTTCAGCCTTTTCTCAATTGATGTCTATGTATTGGATTGGATGATGGCTTGTTCATCCTTTTCTCAATTGCTGGCTGTATGTATTGGATTGGATGGTGGCTTGTTCATCCTTTTCTCAATTGCTGGCTGTATTGGATTGGATGGTGGCTTGTTCAACCTTTTCTCAATTGCTGGCTGTATGTATTGGATTGGATGGTGGCTTGTTCAGCCTTTTCTCAATTGCTGGCTATATGTATTGGATTGGATGGTGGCTTGTTCAGTCCATTCTTTTCTCAATTGCTGGCTATATATATTGGATTGGATGGTGGCTTGTTCATCCTTTTCTCAATTGCTGGCTGTATTGGATTGGATGGTGGCTTGTTCATCCTTTTCTCAATTGCTGGCTGTATGTATTGGATTGGATGGTGGCTTGTTCATCCTTTTCTCAATTGCTGGCTGTATGTATTGGATTGGATGGTGGCTTGTTCAGCCTTTTCTCAATTGCTTGCTATATGTATTGGACTGGATGGTGGCTTGTTCAGCCTTTTTCCAATTGCTGGCTGTATTGGATTGGATGGTGGCTTGTTCATCCTTTTCTCAATTGCTGGCTGTATGTATTGGATTGGATGGTGGCTTGTTCATCCTTTTTTCAATTGCTGTCTGTATGTAGTGGATTGGATGTTCGCTTGTTCAGTCCATCCTTTTCTCAATTGCTGCCTGTATGTATTGGATTGGATGGTGGCTTGTTCAGCATTTTCTCAATTGCTGGCTGTATGTATTGGATTCGATGGTGGCTTGTTCATCCTTTTCTCAATTGCTGGCTGTATTGGATTGGATGGTGGCTTGTTCAGCCTTTTCTCAATTGCTGGGTGTATGTATTGGATTGGATGGTGGCTTGTTCAGCCTTTTCCCAATTGCTGGCTATATGTATTGGATTGGATGGTGGCTTGTTCATCCTTTTCTCAATTGCTGGCTGTATGTATTGGATTGGATGGTGGCTTGTTCAGCCTTTTCTCAATTGCTGGCTATATGTATTGGATTGGATGGTGGCTTGTTCATCCTTTTCTCAATTGCTGGCTGTATGTATTGGATTGGATGGTGGCTTGTTTATCCTTTTCTCAATTGCTGGCTGTATTGGATTGGATGGTGGCTTGTTCAACCTTTTCTCAATTCCTGGCTATATGTATTGGATTGGATGGTGGCTTGTTCAGCCTTTTCTCAATTGCTGGCTATATGTATTGGATTGGATGGTGGCTTGTTCAGTTCATTCTTTTCTCAATTGCTGGCTATATATATTGGATTGGATGGTGGCTTGTTCATCCTTTTCTCAATTGCTGGCTGTATTGGATTGGATGGTGGCTTGTTCATCCTTTTCTCAATTGCTGCCTGTATGTATTGGATTGGATGGTGGCTTGTTCATCCTTTTCTCAATTGCTGGCTGTATGTATTGGATGGGATGGTGGCTTGTTCATCCTTTTCTCAATTGCTGCCTGTATGTATTGGATTGGATGGTGGCTTGTTCATCCTTTTCTCAATTCCTGGCTATATGTATTGGATTGGATGATGGCTTGTTCATCCTTTTCTCAATTGCTGGCTATCTACTGTATATTGGATTGGATGATGGCTTGTTCAGCCTTTTCTCAATTGCTGGCTGTATTGGATTGGATGGTGGCTTGTTCATCCTTTTCTCAATTGCTGGCTGTATGTATTAGATTGGATGGTGGCTTGTTCATACTTTTCTCAATTGCTGGCTATATATATTGGATTGGATGATGGCTTGTTCATCCTTTTCTCAATTGCTGGCTGTATTGGATTGGATGGTGGCTTGTTCATCCTTTTCTCAATTGCTGGCTGTATGTATTGGATTGGATGGTACCTTGCTCAGCCTTTTCTCAATTGCTGGCTATATGTATTGGATTGGATGGTGGCTTGTTCATCCTTTTCTCAATTGCTGGCTGTATGTATTGGATTGGATGATGGCTTGTTCATCCTTTTCTCAATTGCTGGCTGTATGTATTGGATTGGATGGTGGCTTGTTCATCCTTTTCTCAATTGCTGGCTGTATGTATTGGATTGGATGGTGGCTTGTTCATCCTTTTCTCAATTGCTGGCTGTATGTATTGGATGGGATGGTGGCTTGTTCATCCTTTTCTCAATTGCTGGCTATATACTGTATATTGGATTGGATGATGGCTTGTTCAGCCTTTTCTCAATTGCTGGCTATATGTATAGGATTGGATGGTGGCTTGTTCATCCTTTTCTCAATTGCTGGCTATATGTATTGGATTGGATGGTGGCTTGTTCATCCTTTTCTCAATTGCTGGCTGTATGTATTGGATTGGATGGTGGCTTGTTCAGCCTTTTCTCAATTGCTGGCTATATGTATTGGATTGGATGGTGGCTTGTTCATCCTTTTCTCAATTGCTGGCTGTATGTATTGGATTGGATGGTGGCTTGTTTATCCTTTTCTCAATTGCTGGCTGTATTGGATTGGATGGTGGCTTGTTCAACCTTTTCTCAATTCCTGGCTATATGTATTGGATTGGATGGTGGCTTGTTCAGCCTTTTCTCAATTGCTGGCTATATGTATTGGATTGGATGGTGGCTTGTTCAGTTCATTCTTTTCTCAATTGCTGGCTATATATATTGGATTGGATGGTGGCTTGTTCATCCTTTTCTCAATTGCTGGCTGTATTGGATTGGATGGTGGCCTGTTCATCCTTTTCTCAATTGCTGGCTGTATGTATTGGATTGGATGGTGGCTTGTTCATACTTTTCTCAATTGCTGGCTATATATATTGGATTGGATGATGGCTTGTTCATCCTTTTCTCAATTGCTGGCTGTATTGGATTGGATGGTGGCTTGTTCATCCTTTTCTCAATTGCTGGCTGTATGTATTGGATTGGATGGTACCTTGTTCAGCCTTTTCTCAATTGCTGGCTATATGTATTGGATTGGATGGTGGCTTGTTCATCCTTTTCTCAATTGCTGGCTGTATGTATTGGATTGGATGGTGGCTTGTTCATACTTTTCTCAATTGCTGGCTATATATATTGGATTGGATGATGGCTTGTTCATCCTTTTCTCAATTGCTGGCTGTATTGGATTGGATGGTGGCTTGTTCATCCTTTTCTCAATTGCTGGCTGTATGTATTGGATTGGATGGTACCTTGCTCAGCCTTTTCTCAATTGCTGGCTATATGTATTGGATTGGATGGTGGCTTGTTCATCCTTTTCTCAATTGCTGGCTGTATGTATTGGATTGGATGATGGCTTGTTCATCCTTTTCTCAATTGCTGGCTGTATGTATTGGATTGGATGGTGGCTTGTTCATCCTTTTCTCAATTGCTGGCTGTATGTATTGGATTGGATGGTGGCTTGTTCATCCTTTTCTCAATTGCTGGCTGTATGTATTGGATGGGATGGTGGCTTGTTCATCCTTTTCTCAATTGCTGGCTATATACTGTATATTGGATTGGATGATGGCTTGTTCAGCCTTTTCTCAATTGCTGGCTATATGTATAGGATTGGATGGTGGCTTGTTCATCCTTTTCTCAATTGCTGGCTGTATGTATTGGATTGGATGGTGGCTTGTTCATACTTTTCAATTGCTGGCTATATATATTGGATTGGATGATGGCTTGTTCATCCTTTTCTCAATTTCTGGCTGTATTGGATTGGATGGTGGCTTGTTCATCCTTTTCTCAATTGCTGGCTGTATGTATTGGATTGGATGGTACCTTGCTCAGCCTTTTCTCAATTGCTGGCTATATGTATTGGATTGGATGGTGGCTTGTTCAGCCTTTTCTCAATTGATGTCTGTATGTATTGGATTGGATGATGGCTTGTTCATCCTTTTCTCAATTGCTGGCTGTATGTATTGGATTGGATGGTGGCTTTTTCATCCTTTTCTCAATTGCTGGCTGTATGTATTGGATTGGATGGTGGCTTGTTCATCCTTTTCTCAATTGCTGGCTGTATGTATTGGATGGGATGGTGGCTTGTTCATCCTTTTCTCAATTGCTGGCTGTATGTATTGGATTGGATGGTGGCTTGTTCATCCTTTTCTCAATTCCTGGCTATATGTATTGGATTGGATGATGGCTTGTTCATCCTTTTCTCAATTGCTGGCTATATACTGTATTGGATTGGATGATGGCTTGTTCAGCCTTTTCTCAATTGCTGGCTATATGTATAGGATTGGATGGTGGCTTGTTCAGTCCATCCTTTTCTCAATTGCTGCCTGTATGTATTGGATTGGATGGTGGCTTGTTCAGCATTTTCTCAATTGCTGGCTGTATGTATTGGATTCGATGGTGGCTTGTTCATCCTTTTCTCAATTGCTGGCTGTATTGGATTGGATGGTGGCTTGTTCAGCCTTTTCTCAATTCCTGGCTATATGTATTGGATTGGATGGTGGCTTGTTCAGCCTTTTCTCAATTGCTGGCTATATACTGTATATTGGATTGGATGATGGCTTGTTCAGCCTTTTCTCAATTGCTGGCTATATGTATAGGATTGGATGGTGGCTTCTTCAGCCTTTTCTCAATTGCTGACTATATTGCATTGGATGGTGGCTTGTTCGTCCTTTTCTCAATTGCTGTCTGTATGTATTGGATTGGATGTTGGCTTGTTCAGTCCATCCTTTTCTCAATTGCTGCCTGTATGTATTGGATTGGATGGTGGCTTGTTCAGCATTTTCTCAATTGCTGGCTGTATGTATTGGATTCGATGGTGGCTTGTTCATCCTTTTCTCAATTGCTGGCTGTATTGGATTGGATGGTGGCTTGTTCATCCTTTTCTCAATTGCTGGGTGTATGTATTGGATTGGATGGTGGCTTGTTCAGCCTTTTCCCAATTGCTGGCTGTATTGAATTGGATGGTGGCTTGTTCATCCTTTTCTCAATAGCTGGCTGTATGTATTGGATTGGATGGTGGCTTGTTCAGCCTTTTCTCAATTGCTGGCTATATGTATTGGATTGGATGGTGGCTTGTTCATCCTTTTCTCAATTGCTGGCTGTATGTATTGGATTGGATGGTGGCTTGTTCATCCTTTTCTCAATTGCTGGCTGTATGTATTGGATTGGATGGTACCTTGTTCAGCCTTTTCTCAATTGCTGGCTATATGTATTGGATTGGATGGTGGCTTGTTCATCCTTTTCTCAATTGCTGGCTGTATGTATTGGATTGGATGGTACCTTGTTCAGCCTTTTCTCAATTGCTGGCTATATGTATTGGATTGGATGGTGGCTTGTTCAGCCTTTTCTCAATTGATGTCTATGTATTGGATTGGATGATGGCTTGTTCATCCTTTTCTCAATTGCTGGCTGTATGTATTGGATTGGATGGTGGCTTGTTCAGCCTTTTCTCAATTGCTGACTATATTGGATTGGATGGTGGCTTGTTCGTCCTTTTCTCAATTGCTGTCTGTATGTATTGGATTGGATGTTGGCTTGTTCAGTCCATCCTTTTCTCAATTGCTGCCTGTATGTATTGGATTGGATGGTGGCTTGTTCAGCATTTTCTCAATTGCTGGCTGTATGTATTGGATTCGATGGTGGCTTGTTCATCCTTTTCTCAATTGCTGGCTGTATTGGATTGGATGGTGGCTTGTTCATCCTTTTCTCAATTGCTGGGTGTATGTATTGGATTGGATGGTGGCTTGTTCAGCCTTTTCCCAATTGCTGGCTGTATTGAATTGGATGGTGGCTTGTTCATCCTTTTCTCAATAGCTGGCTGTATGTATTGGATTGGATGGTGGCTTGTTCAGCCTTTTCTCAATTGCTGGCTATATGTATTGGATTGGATGGTGGCTTGTTCATCCTTTTCTCAATTGCTGGCTGTATGTATTGGATTGGATGGTGGCTTGTTCATCCTTTTCTCAATTGCTGGCTGTATGTATTGGATTGGATGGTACCTTGTTCAGCCTTTTCTCAATTGCTGGCTATATGTATTGGATTGGATGGTGGCTTGTTCATCCTTTTCTCAATTGCTGGCTGTATGTATTGGATTGGATGGTACCTTGTTCAGCCTTTTCTCAATTGCTGGCTATATGTATTGGATTGGATGGTGGCTTGTTCAGCCTTTTCTCAATTGATGTCTATGTATTGGATTGGATGATGGCTTGTTCATCCTTTTCTCAATTGCTGGCTGTATGTATTGGATTGGATGGTGGCTTGTTCATCCTTTTCTCAATTGCTGGCTGTATTGGATTGGATGGTGGCTTGTTCAACCTTTTCTCAATTGCTGGCTGTATGTATTGGATTGGATGGTGGCTTGTTCAGCCTTTTCTCAATTGCTGGCTATATGTATTGGATTGGATGGTGGCTTGTTCAGTCCATTCTTTTCTCAATTGCTGGCTATATATATTGGATTGGAAGGTGGCTTGTTCATCCTTTTCTCAATTGCTGGCTGTATTGGATTGGATGGTGGCTTGTTCATCCTTTTCTCAATTGCTGGCTGTATGTATTGGATTGGATGGTGGCTTGTTCATCCTTTTCTCAATTGCTGGCTGTATGTATTGGATTGGATGGTGGCTTGTTCATCCTTTTCTCAATTGCTGGCTATATGTATTGGACTGGATGGTGGCTTGTTCAGCCTTTTCCCAATTGCTGGCTGTATTGGATTGGATGGTGGCTTGTTCGTCCTTTTCTCAATTGCTGTCTGTATGTATTGGATTGGATGGTGGCTTGTTCATCCTTTTTTCAATTGCTGGCTGTATGTAGTGGATTGGATGTTGGCTTGTTCAGTCCATCCTTTTCTCAATTGCTGCCTGGCTGTATTGAATTGGATGGTGGCTTGTTCATCCTTTTCTCAATAGCTGGCTGTATGTATTGGATTGGATGGTGGCTTGTTCAGCCTTTTCTCAATTGCTGGCTATATGTATTGGATTGGATGGTGGCTTGTTCATCCTTTTCTCAATTGCTGGCTGTATGTATTGGATTGGATGGTGGCTTGTTCATCCTTTTCTCAATTGCTGGCTGTATGTATTGGATTGGATGGTACCTTGTTCAGCCTTTTCTCAATTGCTGGCTATATGTATTGGATTGGATGGTGGCTTGTTCATCCTTTTCTCAATTGCTGGCTGTATGTATTGGATTGGATGGTACCTTGTTCAGCCTTTTCTCAATTGCTGGCTATATGTATTGGATTGGATGGTGGCTTGTTCAGCCTTTTCTCAATTGATGTCTATGTATTGGATTGGATGATGGCTTGTTCATCCTTTTCTCAATTGCTGGCTGTATGTATTGGATTGGATGGTGGCTTGTTCATCCTTTTCTCAATTGCTGGCTGTATTGGATTGGATGGTGGCTTGTTCAACCTTTTCTCAATTGCTGGCTGTATGTATTGGATTGGATGGTGGCTTGTTCAGCCTTTTCTCAATTGCTGGCTATATGTATTGGATTGGATGGTGGCTTGTTCAGTCCATTCTTTTCTCAATTGCTGGCTATATATATTGGATTGGAAGGTGGCTTGTTCATCCTTTTCTCAATTGCTGGCTGTATTGGATTGGATGGTGGCTTGTTCATCCTTTTCTCAATTGCTGGCTGTATGTATTGGATTGGATGGTGGCTTGTTCATCCTTTTCTCAATTGCTGGCTGTATGTATTGGATTGGATGGTGGCTTGTTCATCCTTTTCTCAATTGCTGGCTATATGTATTGGACTGGATGGTGGCTTGTTCAGCCTTTTCCCAATTGCTGGCTGTATTGGATTGGATGGTGGCTTGTTCGTCCTTTTCTCAATTGCTGTCTGTATGTATTGGATTGGATGGTGGCTTGTTCATCCTTTTTTCAATTGCTGGCTGTATGTAGTGGATTGGATGTTGGCTTGTTCAGTCCATCCTTTTCTCAATTGCTGCCTGGCTGTATTGAATTGGATGGTGGCTTGTTCATCCTTTTCTCAATAGCTGGCTGTATGTATTGGATTGGATGGTGGCTTGTTCAGCCTTTTCTCAATTGCTGGCTATATGTATTGGATTGGATGGTGGCTTGTTCATCCTTTTCTCAATTGCTGGCTGTATGTATTGGATTGGATGGTGGCTTGTTCATCCTTTTCTCAATTGCTGGCTGTATGTATTGGATTGGATGGTACCTTGTTCAGCCTTTTCTCAATTGCTGGCTATATGTATTGGATTGGATGGTGGCTTGTTCATCCTTTTCTCAATTGCTGGCTGTATGTATTGGATTGGATGGTACCTTGTTCAGCCTTTTCTCAATTGCTGGCTATATGTATTGGATTGGATGGTGGCTTGTTCAGCCTTTTCTCAATTGATGTCTATGTATTGGATTGGATGATGGCTTGTTCATCCTTTTCTCAATTGCTGGCTATATGTATTGGACTGGATGGTGGCTTGTTCAGCCTTTTCCCAATTGCTGGCTGTATTGGATTGGATGGTGGCTTGTTCGTCCTTTTCTCAATTGCTGTCTGTATGTATTGGATTGGATGGTGGCTTGTTCATCCTTTTTTCAATTGCTGGCTGTATGTAGTGGATTGGATGTTGGCTTGTTCAGTCCATCCTTTTCTCAATTGCTGCCTGGCTGTATTGAATTGGATGGTGGCTTGTTCATCCTTTTCTCAATAGCTGGCTGTATGTATTGGATTGGATGGTGGCTTGTTCAGCCTTTTCTCAATTGCTGGCTATATGTATTGGATTGGATGGTGGCTTGTTCATCCTTTTCTCAATTGCTGGCTGTATGTATTGGATTGGATGGTGGCTTGTTCATCCTTTTCTCAATTGCTGGCTGTATGTATTGGATTGGATGGTACCTTGTTCAGCCTTTTCTCAATTGCTGGCTATATGTATTGGATTGGATGGTGGCTTGTTCATCCTTTTCTCAATTGCTGGCTGTATGTATTGGATTGGATGGTACCTTGTTCAGCCTTTTCTCAATTGCTGGCTATATGTATTGGATTGGATGGTGGCTTGTTCAGCCTTTTCTCAATTGATGTCTATGTATTGGATTGGATGATGGCTTGTTCATCCTTTTCTCAATTGCTGGCTGTATGTATTGGATTGGATGGTGGCTTGTTCATCCTTTTCTCAATTGCTGGCTGTATTGGATTGGATGGTG
>NW_027248699.1:0-35909 GCF_031021105.1 Erythrolamprus reginae | reverse complement strand
ATTGGACCAGAATAACTCCGGAACCGCCTTCTACCGCATGAATCCCAGCGGCCAATAAGGTCCCACAGAGTTGGCCTTCTCCGGGTCCCGTCGACCAAACAATGTCGCTTGGCGGGACCCAGGGGAAGAGCCTTATCTGTGGCGGCCCCGGTCCTCTGGAATCAACTCCCCCCGGAGATTAGAACGGCCCCCACCCTCCTTGTCTTTCGCAAGTTACTCAAGACCCACCTATATCGCAAGGTATGGGGGAACTAAGACATCTCCCCCAGGCTTTTTATATTTCGTGTTTGGTATGTATGTGCTGTATGGCTTTTAATTATTGGGGTTTTTTATATATTTTTATTATTAGATTTTTCCCATTGTTATACTGTTTTTATTACTGTTGTGAGCCGCCCCGAGTCTTCGGAGAGGGGCGGCATACAAATCTAATTAATAATAATAATAATAATAATAATAATAATAATAATAATAATAATAACAACAACAACAACAACACCACAGTTGTCCGGTGAATCTGTTCCTGTTTTATTCTGTTCTGTTCATCACTTCTGTTCTGTCGCAACGTCAGTCACTAAACAAGCTCTTGTAAATCAAGCCTGTAACTTGGTTGCAACTTCCTTTTTTAATATTCAGCCATACCTAACCCTTCCTTTTTTAAAATAAATATTTCCCAAAAAAAAACCATTTGCAAGGTTCTAGGACTGTAACCCTGCATTAATGGTCTGGTTTAGCACTCATGGGGGTTTTTTGGGGTGTGTATGTGCTGTCTGGACTATCTCAGAGGGTTGACCACCCCACATCTGTGTCCTGTTGTTTCAGATCGAAGGCCATTCCTCAGCAGAGGGCAAGCCAGAGGATGGAGAAGCTTATGCCTTGAATTCTGAGAGCACCTTGGAGGTGAGACCGGGGGAAGCCCCATCCTGTCCTTCCAAATTTTCCTCCACAACCTTCCTTAAGAAACCTGGCATTCCTCTATGTCAATGTTTCTCGACTTTGATGATGCGTGGACCTCAACTCCCAGGATTCCCATGCTACCAGTCGGTTAAATATAAGATGAATTAGGATTCGAATCACGCAGGGAAAGGTTAAAGAGGGAGGAAGAGGAAGTAGAAAGGGAAGGGAGAAGAGATGGGGTGGAGGGAAGGAGGAAGGGGGAGAGAAGGAGGAAGAAGGTAGAGGGAGAAGAATAGAATATATAGAATAGAATAGAATAGAATTCTTTATTGGCCAAGTGTAATTAGACACTTAAATTGGACAATAAAATTAGACTATGGACAATAAAGTAGAATAGAATTAGAATAGAATAAGAATTAGAATTAGAATAGAAAATAGAATAGAATAAGAATTAGAATAGTAAATAGAATAGAATAAGAATTAGAGTAGAAAATACAGGAAATAGTATAAGGGCAGACTAGATGGACCATGAGGTCTTTTTCTGTCGTCAATCTTCTATGTTTCTAAAATAGAATAGAATTAGAATAGAAAATAGAATAGAATAAGAATTAGAATAGAAAACACAGGAAATAGTATAAGGGCAGACTAGATGGACCATGAGGTCTTTTTCTGTCGTCAATCTTCTATGTTTCTAAAATAGAATAGAATAAGAATTAGAATAGAATAGAATTAGAACAGAAAATAGAATAAGAATTAGAATAGGGAATAGAATTATAGAGTAGAATATAGAATAGAATTAGAGTAGAGTAGAATAAGAATTAGAATAGAATAGAATTCAATAGAATTCTTTATTGGCCAAGTGTGATTGGACACACAAGGAGTCTGTCTTTGATGCAGATGCTCTCAGTGTATATAAAAGAAAATATACATTTGTCAAGAATCAGGAGGTACAACCCTTAATTGTCATAGGGGTCACATAAGCAATAAGGAAACAATCATTATTAATAAAAATCTTAAGGATACAAGCAATAGGCTACAGTCCTAAGTGGGAGGAAAAGGGTGATGGGAATGATGAGAAAAAACGAGTAGTAATAGTAATGCAGACTTAGTGAATAGTTTGACGGTGTTGAGGGAATTATTTGTTTAGCAGAGTGATGGCGTTTGAGGGGAAAACTGTTCTTGCATCTAGTTGCCTTGGTGTGCAGTGCCCTATAGCAATGTTTTGAGGATTAGAGTTGAAACAGTATATGTCCAATGATGTTATGCTTGGCTGGCATGCCTTTATATGGTACGATAAGGATAGAAACCACTCATACTTTAAAAGACGCACACTAAGAAAATATTTATTAGAAGTTTGGAAAGACATAAGAAAAAATCATTTTTTGACAGTCCCTGAATGGGTCGCCCCCCTAGAAGCAATAATTCACCCTAAATCTATAAAGGAAACTAGAATAATAAGATATTATTATTATTATATAATAATATAATTATTATTATAATAATAATTCTGTGTTAGCAAATACTTCAAAAGAAAAGGATTTAGGGGTAATGATTTCTGACAGTCTCAAAATGGCGTGAACAGTGCAGTCAGGCGGTAGGGAAAGCAAGTAGGATGCTTGGCTGCATAGCTAGAGGTATAACAAGCAGGAAGAGGGAGATTATGATCCCGCTATATAGAATGCTGGTGAGACCACATTTGGAATACTGTGTTCAGTTCTGGAGACCTCACCTACAAAAAGATATTGACAAAATTGAACGGGTCCAAAGACGGGCTACAAGAATGGTGGAAGGTCTTAAGCATCAAACGTATCAGGAAAGACTTCATGAACTCAATCTGTATAGTCTGGAGGACAGAAGGAAAAGGGGGGACATGATCGAAACATTTAAATATATTAAAGGGTTAAATAAGGTTCAGGAGGGAAGTGTTTTTAATAGGAAAGTGAACACAAGAACAAGGGGACACAATCTGAAGTTAGTTGGGGGAAAGATCAAAAGCAACATGAGAAAATATTATTTTACTGAAAGAGTAGTAGATCCTTGGAACAAACTTCCAGCAGACGTGGTAGATAAATCCACAGTAACTGAATTTAAACATGCCTGGGATAAACATATATCCATCCTAAGATAAAATACAGGAAATAGTATAAGGGCAGACTAGATGGACCATGAGGTCTTTTTCTGCTGTCAGACTTCTATGTTTCTATATAAGGACCTATTAAATGACCAAATGAAATTAAAATCTAGGATGAAACTACAAGAAGAAGGGATAATAATTGATTGGTGGCACTATGCACAGATTCGATCTAGATACCAAAAAGATAGTATGCTATATATTTTTAATAAGAATAAAAATTTTCTAAGTAATTTAATAACTATTAATCAAACTAAAACAATAGGTAAAATCTATAAATATCGGATTGCCCATAAAAACATAGATTTGACTTTAAAGGATAACATGATAAATTGGTGTAAAAATATTGGAAAACAAATAGATATAGATACATGGGAGAAAGTCTGGATCTGCAATTGGAAAATGACAAAATCAGTGTCCCTAAAAGAAAATCAAATTAAAATGTTTTATAGATGGCACCTCCCACCAAATAGGATAGCAAAAATGTTTCCCAAAACTTCTCCGTTATGTTGGAAATGCAAGAAGGAAATAGGGTCCTACTATCATCAATGGTGGACCTGTAGTAAAGCTAGACTCTATTGGAATATGATAGAAAAAATAATAAAAGAAATAGTCAAACAGGATATAGAAATAACCCCGGAATTTTATTTATTAGGAATTACAAAACAGACCTACAAGAAAGAAATTTTATACCTAGTTATACATATTTTAACTGCGGCTAGGATTATATATGCGCAACACTGGAAAGGGGAGGCAATCCCCAAAGAGGAAGAAGTAATAATGAAAATATTAGATTGCGCCGAAATGGATATGATGACAAGACGCTTGAACGATCAAGAAGATACTGAATTTTATGAAACATGGAACAAAGTTTATACAGTGGTACCTCGGTACTCGACCACAATTCGTTCCAGAAGTGTGGTCGAGAACCGATTTGGTCGAGTACCGAATTTATTTATCCCATAGGAAATAATGGAAATGGATTTAATTGGTTCCCAGCCCCTGTTAACTCGCTGGGAACCAATTAAATCTATTTTCTTTATTTCCAATGGGATAAATAAATTCGCTACTCCAAGCTGCAGGAAAGGTGGGGGCTGCTGCAATCTTGGCAGCTTCTGGGGGCTCCTTTCCTCATTGCTTCCTTTTATTACCTGTAAGCAGCTTCAAAAACTTTTTCCCTGTGGCTGCAACAGCAGCGGCTTCCCTTCCAGTAGCAACAGCACCGGGAACGTCACGTGATGAAGGGAAGCCGGCGGAGCCATCTCAGCAGTTGCTGCCGCTCCAGCAGCTTCCCTTCATTACGTGACTTCCCAGCGCTCTTGCTACTGGAAAGGAAGCCGCCGCTGTTGCAGCCACAGGGAAAAAGTTTTTGAAGCTGCTTACAGGTAATAAAAGGAAGCAATGAGGAAAGGAGCCCCCAGAAGCTGCCAAGATTGCAGCAGCCCCCACCTTTCCTGCAGCTTGGAGCTCTTAGAGAGCTCCTCAGCCCCCTGAAGCTGCCGGGATTACATTTCGGATAATGAACAAAATTTTCTCTGGCTGTTCGGTATCTGAATTTTTGTTCAGATACCGAAGCAAATTTTTGCCGAAAATTTTGTTCGTTATCCGAAATGTACGAGAAGGGAAGCGTTCGAGTACCGAGGTACCACTGTATATGGATAAATAAAAAGAAACACTAGAAGGTTAAGACAAATAAACAAATAAATACAAAGTATTTTGGTAAAAATTGTTGTATCATGTGTGATAATAGTATTAGACAGAACAAGTTTGTTTTAGCAATATATTAGAATTAGTCTATACATGTAGAATTATTATGAGAAGAATTTCGAACCTATATTAATACTAGTTTGAATACGAAAAGCTTTAATGAAAAATTTAACAAATTATTTTTTAACATTTACAACAACGAACTGTATTCAAATATGTATTCTTTTTTTTCTGTATTTGAATTTATACTTTTGAGATAAGCGGGGGAATCACACTCCCATTTTCCATGTTAAATGTATGTGTGTCTGTCTGTCCATTTTAAGAAAATTAATAAAATTTATGGGGGGCGGGAAGAAACAGTTTATGTCCAGGACACGATGGGTCAGTAAATATTTTCACAGAAGATAGAGGTACGGGAGTGTAAAGGAAAAAAAAAACAGACTGATAAATTACAGCATAAAACAGGTGCAAAAATAGTATACAGTGTTCCCTCGATTTTCGCGGGTTCGAACTTCGCGAAACGTCTATACCACGGTTTTTCAAAAATATTAATAAAAAAATACTTTGCGGTGTTTTCCCCTATACCATGCTTTTTTCCCGGCCGATGACGTCATATGTCATCGCCAAACTTTTGTCTGCCTTTAAAAAACATTTTTTATAATAAACTTTAATAAATAAACATGGTGAGTAATAATCTAAACGGTTGCTAAGGGAATGGGAAATTGCAATTTAGGGGTTTAAAGTGTTAAGGGAAGGCTTGGGATACTGTTCATAGCCAAAAATAGTGTATTTACTTCCGCATCTCTACTTCGCGGAAATTCGACTTTCGCGGGAGGTCTCGGAACGCATCCCCCGCGAAAATCGAGGGAACACTGTATATGATTCGTTGATCATTTGGATAAAAAAAGCAAAATTATGTGTATGTTATTGATGCATTTTAAGGTTTACGCATTGATGTATATATGGAAATTGTGAAGAGAGAAGTAAAAAATAATTCTCAGAATTCCCCAGCTTCAGTTCTGGGAATGTACATTAACTGCATGCTTCACTTAAGTTCGCTTGGATCAAATCTCCTATTAATTCATGATTCTCTTTTCTTTCTTTTTTTTAACCCCCCCCCCCCCTTTAGAAACTGTCAGCTCTCAGCACCAGCCTGGCTCGAGTCGTTGCCCCCAACATAGAGGATGAAACCGAAGTGGATGAGTTTCCTGTGGAAGGAGTGAGTGACACACAAACACCCCTTTTTTTGGGGGGGGGGGGGAGTCAGAGGAAAATATACCGCTCAAAAAAATAAAGGGAACACTCAAAGAACCCATCCTAGATCTGAATCTAGGGGACCCAGGGGAAGAGCCTTCTCTGTGGCGGCCCCGGCCCTCTGGAACCAACTCCCCCCAGAGATTAGAATAGCCCCCACCCTTCTTGCCTTTCGCAAGCTTCTTAAAACCGACCTCTGTCGTCAGGCATGGGGGAATTAAGATATTCTTTCCCCCTAGGCTTCCACAATTTATGTATGGTACGTTTGTATGTATGATTGGTTTTAAAATAAGGGTTTTTAGCTTCTTTAGTATTGGATTGTCGCATGTTGTTTTTACCACTGTTGTTAGCCGCCCCGAGTCTACGGAGAGGGGCGGCATACAAATCCAATAAAATGAAAAATGAATGAAATATTCTCATATTCCTGTGCAAAGTTGAAGGTGCACAACAGCAGGTGAAATTGATTGTCCATCAGTGTTGCTTCCTAAGTGGACAGTTCGATTTCCCTTCTCCAGGTTCCGTCAGCCAGACAATGTTGCTTGGCGGGACCTAGGGGAAGAGCCTTCTCTGTAGAGGCCCCAAACCCTCTGGAGCAAGCTCCCCCCCGAGATTCGCACTGCTCCCACACTCCTCGCCTTTCGTAAGAACCTGAAAACGCATTTAAATGATTTTAGAATGTTTTTAAGTGAACCTGAAAGCACATTTAAATGATTTTTAAATGTTTAGCTTTTTAAGATTATTTTTAAATTAATTTTAAATTTGGAATGCTGTGTTCAGTTCAGTTTCACCTACAAAAAGATATGGATCAAATTGAACGGGTCCAAATACGGGCTACAAAAACAGTGGAAGGTCTCAAGCATCAAACTTATCAGGAAAGACTTAATGAACTCAATCTGTATAGTCTGGAGGACAGAAGGAAAAGGGGAGACATGATCGAAACATTTAAATATATTAAAGGGTTAAATAAGGTCCAGGAGGGAAGTGTTTTTAATAGGAAAGTGAACCCAAGAACAAGGGGGCACAATCTGAAGTTAGTTGGGAGAAAGATCAAAGGCAACTTGAGGAAATATTATTTTACTGAAAGAGTAGTAGATCCTTGGAACAAACTTCCAGCAGACGTGGTAGATAAATCCACAGTCACTTAATTTAAACATGCCTGGGATAAACATAGATCCATTGTAAGATAAAATACAGGAAATAGTATAAGGGCAGACTAGATGGACCATGAGGTCTTTTTCTGCCATCAATCTTCTATGTTTCTAATTATTTCTATTAATTGGATTTGAAGTGTTTTATATATTGTATTTTTTATTGAAATGATGTAAGCCGCCCCGAGTCCACAGAGAGGGGCGGCATATAAGTCGAATGGGTGGGTGGGTGGAAGGAAGGAAGGAAGGAAGGAAGGATGGAGATGGGTCCGATAGAGCTTTTCTCTCTCTCTCTCTGCTAGGAGACTGCAGAACAAGAAGAGGCCAGGAGGAAGGAGGAAAAAGACTTGGAGAAACAGAAGAAGCTCTTTGAAGGACTGCACTTCTTTCTCAACCGAGAGGTGCCTCGCGAACCCTTAGCCTTTGTCATCAGGTGGGTGTTAAGTCTTCGCCTTCGTTTTTCCTGGCTCTCTTCTGGAATTCGGGCAAGAGTGAGACCAAGGTGGTGTTGCTCTACAGCCCTTGGAGTGATGGACCATAGGTCTTGGTTGAGTGAACCTCCTGCAAGCAGCTGCACTAGAGCACCAGGATGTATCCTGGACAAGCCCTACGTGCTTCCCTGAAGGCTCCAGAATGCGAAAAACAACACAACAGGGCAAACCAGGAGTCTGTTTTTTTCCAACTTCCGATTTATTATTATTATTATTATTATTATTATTATTATTATTATTATTATTATTAATTAGATTTGTATGCCGCCCCTCTCCAAAGACTCGGAGCGGCTCACAACAACAAAACAGTACAAATCCAATGATTAAAAGCAATTTAAAACCCTTAATATAAAAACAGTCATACATCTCAGACAAACTATACATAAAACGGAAACGGTCCAGGGGAATCAATTTCCCCATGACTGACGGCAGAGGTGGGTTTTAAGGAGTTTGCGAAAGGGAAGGAGGGTGGGGGCAATCCTAATCTCCAAGGGGAGTTGATTTCAGAGGGTCGGTGCCGCCACAGAGAAGGCTCTTCCCCTGGGCCCCGCCATTGTTTAGTCGATGGGACCCGGAGAAGGCCCATCTGTGGGACCTAACCGGTCACTGGGATTCGTGCGGCAGAAGGCAGTCTCGGAGATATTCTGGTCCGATGCCATGAAGGGCTTTATAGGTCATAACCAACACTTTGAATTGTGACCGGAAACTGATCGGCAACCAATGCAAACTGCAGAGTGTTGGTGTGACATGGGCATGTCTGGGAAAGCCCATGATTGCTCTCGCAGCTGCATTCTGCACGATCTGGAGTTTCCGAACACTCTACTTTGAGACTTCATGGGTCATTTTTACCATAGAGCTTGGAAGGGGGCATCTCATGTCTTTTCTCTTGAGACGTCCATAGAGGTTCTTAACTATCCAGTGTTCCCTCGATTTTCGCGGGTTCGAACTTCGCGAAAAGTCTATGCCACGGTTTTTCAAAAATATTAATTAAAAAAAGTACTGCACTGTTTTTCCCCCTATACCACGGTTTTCCCCGCCCGATGACGTCATATGTCATCGCCAAACTTTCGTCCGCCTTTAATAAATATTTTTTTAAATAAACTTTAATAAAGAAACATGGTGAGTAATAATCTAAATGGTTGCTGAGGGAATGGGAAATAGCAATTTATTGGTTTAAAGTGTTAAGGGAAGGCTTGTGATGCTATCCATAGCCAAAAATAGTGTATTTACTTCCGCATCTCTACTTCGTGGAAATTCGACTTTCGTCGGCGGTCTCGGAACGCATCCCCCGCGAAAATCTAGGGAACACTGTACATTCTCTTTTAAATTGTGCATGTGAATATAAAACCTGTCGCTAACTTAAGCCCACCTCTCCTTCACACAGGTGCTTTGGGGGCAAAGTGTCTTGGGACAAGTCGGTCTGCATCGGCGCCACCTACGACGTTACGGATCCACGCATCACCCACCAGATAGTTGACCGTCCAAATATAGAAAAGCAAGTAGTTGGACGGTGAGTGGTGTTCATCGGTAGCCCCCCCCCCCCCCCAAAAAAAATCACCCATCAAATTTTAAGAGGCAGTGTGCTGTGAAGGAAGGAAGGAAGGAGAAATGGAGGAAGGAAGGAAGGGAGGAGAAAGGGAGGGAGGGAGGGAGGAAGGAGAAATGGAGGGAGGGAGGGAGGAAGGAGAAATGGAGGAAGGAGAAATGGAGGGAGGAAGGAGAAATGGAGGGAGGAAGGAAGGAAGGAAGGAAGGAAGGAGAAATGGAGGGAGGAAGGAAGGAGAAGTGGAGAGAGGAAGGAAGGAGAAGTGGAGAGAGGAAGGAAGGAAGGAGAATTGGAGGGAGGAAGGAAGGAAGGGGTGGGCAATTAATTTATAATTATAATATAATTATAATATATAATATAGTATAATATAATATATAATTATAATTTATAATTATGATATAATTAACTCAGTTCTACCCAATAATATACAGTATACAGCAAAATTAATTTGCCCACCCCTGACTTAGAGTGAGTCATGAATGGAGGTTGTAAAATAGTCCTCGGTTTACAACACATTCACCTAGGGACTTTCCAGAGTGAGAGTGGCATTGAAAGAAAGCGACCTACGACCTTTTCATACGTATGACCATTACAACACGCACAGACGTACACAAACACGCACAGACAGACACTTTGGAAGGACGGAAGGACAAGTCAACCTGGAGTCCAGTGAGATTCGAACTGCCAAATTGCAGGCAGAGGTAGCCTGCAGCACTGCAGTCTAACCACTGCACGAAAGACGTCACTTCTCATGGGCTTTCCTTTCCCCCCAGATATTACCTCCAGCCTCAGTGGGTCTTCGACTCGGTCAATGCTAAGCTATGCCTCCCGGTAGCCGATTACTTCCCCGGCGTTATGCTGCCTCCTCATCTCTCCCCGTTTGTCTCGGAGAAAGAAGGCGACTACGTGCCCCCAGAAAAGCTGAAGCTTTTGGCCTTGCAAAGGGGTGAACAACCAGGTACCCAGGGGTGGGCTGCTGCCCAGACCAGATTGAGGGGTGGGTGGGGTAGCGAAAATGGAGCTCCACTCCACAACACCCAATTTGCACCGAAAGATGTTGAAAGAAAATGCAGGGCGTCTTCTTTGGGCAGCCTCTGCGTTCTTCCTGAAAGCGTTTAAAACCCCCAAAGCCGGCGATTCTGCTACAAACAAAAGTGTCTAGGAAAATTATAAGGAGATAAGATCTGGAATTAATAATAATAATAATAATAATAATTAATAATAATAATTAATAATAATAATTTATTAGATTTGTATGCCACCCCTTTCCGAAGACTCCGTGTGATCTGGGTTTCTGCCTCCCCTTCCTTTCCGAATGGCTATAATATTCTGTAATATGGTAAATGATTTAGCTTTACTACCGTGTTTCCCCGATAGTAAGGCCATGTCTTACTTTCTTTTTACCCCCAAAAGCCCCACTATGTCTTACTTTCGGGGTATGTCTTACATTACCATCCCCGGAAGCGAGCCAGTTTATGCCCTGGAAACCAGCTACTCTTCCAGCCAAGGCACCTTTTGAGCGGCGTTGCAAAAAAAAAAAAAAAACATCTTACGTCTCCCCTTCCCCCAACCCCGGCCTCTTTCACACAACCCGACCTCTTTCTTTCTCCTTCTCTGGCAGATCGAGCGCGCGAAGTGGCACCTCTCACCTTCCGCCGCTGCTGGCCGCCCGCCCTCTTTCGCCCAGCGCCGCTTGAAAGGACCCCCCCCCCCTTGGCTTCTGCGATATGCCGGAGAGCCGGAGAAGGGGGCGTCCGGACCCCCCCACCCCCAGCAGAAGCCAAGGGAGGGGGGTCCTTTCAAGCGGCGCTGGGCGAAAGAGGGCGGGCGGCCAGCAGCAGAAGGCGAGAGGTGCCCCCTTCTCCGGCTCTCCGGCATATCGAAGAGGCACCTCTCACCTTCCGCCGCTGCTGGCCGCCCTCTTTCGCCCGGCGTCGCTTCGGAAGCCGCCGAACGCCGTCAGGGGGGTGCTTGGCGAGCGGCACTTGGCGAACGGAGAGGCGGTCACCAAGCGCCCCCCTGACGGCATTCGGCGGCTTCCGAAGCGACGCTGGGCGAAAGAGGGCGGCCAGCAGCGGCGGAAGGTGAGAGGTGCCTCTTCGCGCGCTCGATCTGCCGGAGAGCCGGAGAAGGAGGCACCTCTCGCCTTCTGCTGCTGGCCGCCCGCCCTTTCGCCCAACATCGCTTGAAAGGACCCCCCCCCCCTTGGCTTCTGAGATATGCCGGAGAGCCGGAGAAGGGGGCGTCCGGACCCCCCCACCCTCAGCAGAAGCCAAGGGGGGGGGTCCTTTCAAGCGGCGCTGGGCGAAAGAGGGCGGGCGGCCGCGGCGAGGCGAAGGGGATGGGCGCGTGGGGAGCTGCGAGAAAGGAGGCGGCCGAAGCGGCGGCCCTGGCCGAAGCGGCGGACCAGTTCGCGGCGCTGGCGAGGGAGCTGCGCGCCCAGGAGAATCTCCCTTACGCAGCCTGGTGGCAGCTGGCGGTGGCGTGCTGCGTAAGGGAGACTCTCCTGGGCGCGCAGCTCCCTCGCCAGCACCGCGAACTGCTCCGCCACTTCGGCCAGGGCCGCCGCTTCGCCCGCCTCCTTTCTGGCAGCTCCCCACGCACCCATCCCCTTTGCCTCGCCGCGGCGAGGCGAAGGGCGCGCGGGGAGCTGCCGGAAAGGAGGCGGGCAAAGGAGGGCGCAGCTCCAGCCGAACAAAGTGCAGCCGAGCAAAGTGCAGCAGGTCAAGCAGGCCACCAGGACAGGCTGCTCCTCCGAAGCCGGCTCGGGGGTTTCCATGAAGAGGCGGTGCCTGCGCCACGGAGGCAGCTGGCACCAGGCTGCCTAAGGGAGATTCTCCTGGGCGCGCAGCTCCCTCGCCAGCGCCGCGAACTCTTTGCAAAGCGAAGGACGGCGCTGGGGCCGAGGGAACCGCCGCCAGGGCTGCTGCCGCGCTGCCTGGGTCTTCCCGAAGTCATCGGGCTCCCCCCCGCAATACCCCCGTGTTTCCCCGAAAGTAAGACATATGTCTTACTTTCGGGGTATGGCTTATATTAGCCAACCCCCCTGAAAACCCCCATATGTCTTACAATCGGGGGGGTCTTACTATCGGGGAAACACGGTAGATAAATGGTCAAAGCAATGGAAACTGCAGTTTAATGTTTCCAAATGTAAAATAATGCACTTGGGGAAAAGGAATCCTCAATCTGAGTATTGCATTGGCAGTTCTGTGCTAGCAAAAACTTCAGAAGAGAAGGATTTAGGGGTAGTGATTTCTGACAGTCTCAAAATGGGTGAGCAGTGTGGTCGGGCAGTAGGAAAAGCAAGTAGGATGCTTGGCTGCATAGCTAGAGGTATAACAAGCAGGAAGAGGGAGATTGTGATCCCCTTATATAGAGCGCTGGTGAGACCACATTTGGAATACTGTGTTCAGTTCTGGAGACCTCACCTACAAAAAGATATTGACAAAATTGAACGGGTCCAAAGACGGGCTACAAGAATGGTGGAAGGTCTTAAGCATAAAACGTATCAGGAAAGACTTCATGAACTCAGTCTGTCTAGTCTGGTGGATAGAAGGAAAAGGGGGGACATGATCGAAACATTTAAATATGTCAAAGGGTTAAATAAGGTTCAGGAGGGAAGTATTTTTAATAGGAAAGTGAACACAAGAACAAGGGGACACAATCTGAAGTGAGTTGGGGGAAAGATCAAAAGCAACATGAGAAAATATTATTTTACTGAAAGAGTAGTAGATCCTTGGAACAAACTTCCAGCAGACGTGGCTGGTAAATCCACAGTGACTGAATTTAAACATGCCTGGGATAAACATAGATCCATCCTAAGATAAAATACAAGAAATAGTATAAGGGCAGACTAGATGGACCATGAGGTCATTTTCTGTCGTCCATCTTCTATGTTTCTATTCTCTAGAACAGAGGTCTTCATAGCTGGCTGGAGAATTCTGGGAGTTGAAATTCACAAGTCTTTAAAGTTGCCAATTTGGGGACCCCAGCTCCAGAAAAATAAAATGAATAATGCCTGAAACCTCATGTTTTGCCAGAAACCTTGATTTTGTTTGGTAGTCTGCCGGAAGGAGGGTTAAGATTGCTTTTGTGGAATGGAGTATTTTGCGATGTTCACTTTGGCTGTGAAAGTAGCAAGGAACAATTTTAGATTGTTGCCTTTGAGTAAGTGATTATTTTGGGAGTGGCCACTTTAATCATGAAGGGACCTTGATGACAAGGCTCAAAATGGGCTTTCAAAATCATAATTCAATTCAATTCAATTTATTAGATTTGTATGCCGCCCCTCTCCGAAGACTCAGGGCGGCTCACAACAGTAATAAAAAACAGTATAACGATGGAACAAATCTAATAATAAAATTATATTAAAAACCCCAACAATTTAAAAACCATACAGCACATACATACCAAACATAAAATATAAGAAAGCCTGGGGGAGATGTCTTAATTCCCCCATGCCTGGCAATATAGGTGGGTCTTGAGTAACTTGAGAAAGACAAGGAGGGTGGGGGCCGTTCTAACCTCCAGGGGAGTTGATTCCAGAAGGCCGGAGCCACTGCAGAGAAGGCTCTTCCCCTGGGGCCCGCCAAACGACATTGTTTAGTTGACGGGACTCGGAGAAGGCCAACTCTGTGGGACCTTACCGGCCGCTGGGATTCGTGCGGTAGAAGGCGGTTCCGAAGGTATTCTGGTCCAATGCCATGAAGGGCTTTAAAGGTCATTACCAACACTTTGAATTGTGACCGGAAACTGATCGGTAGCCAGTGCAGGCCACGGAGTGTTGTAGAAACGTGGCCGATGTGAGATGTTTCTGCCACTCCGAGTCTGCGGAGAGGGGCGGCATATAAATCTAATAAATTATTAAATTATTATTATTATTATTTCACTGTTCTGTAGCTGCTCACTTCTAGGATGTGGGTGAATTCGATGACCTGCTTGTTTGGAGTCCATTGATATGGGTCTTGTTTTGAGGTTCTTGGGAAATCCTTGGTCAAGTCACATGACCATCAAGCTATTTCCCACCTGGTCACATGACTGGCAAGCCACTCCTACCCAGTCACATGACCGGCAAGCCACACCCACAAAATAAGCCACGCCCACAGCAAAAAGTTTGGTAGATCTTCACAGCCAGCAGGTCCTGGGTTTCTGGCGAGCCTGTCGCATCCCAGAATGCCTTTCTCAGCAACTTTAACATGGTTTGGATCTTTTTCAGTAGCCAAAGATAGTGAGTCGGAAGAGGAAGAAGAGGAGAGTGGCGGGGAGGACGAAGGTGCAACTGGAGGCTGGGAGGAAGAGGAGGAGGAGGAGGATTCTGACAAGGAAGACGAAGGGAAACTACGCAAGATGGAAGCAGAGCGATCCCAGAGCAAGGTATCCTGAAAGATTGATTTGATTTCATTGATTGATTGGATTGGATTTGTATGCCGCCCCTCTCCGTAGACTCGGGGCGGCTAACAACAGTAGTAAACAGCATATGACAATCCAATATTAAAACAGTTAAAAGCCCCTATTGTAAAACCAAATATACAGACATACCATGCATAAATTTTTTATTTATTTATTTATTTATTTATTAGATTTGTATGCTGCCCCTCTCCGTGGACTCGGGGCGGCTCACAACACAATAAAACAATTCATAACAAATCTAATAACATACAATTTAAAATTTAAAGTAGTTAAAAACCCCCATTTTTAAGCAGACATACCTACAAACATAAAATTGTAAAGGCCTAGGGGGAAAGAGTATCTCAGTTCCCCCATGCCTGGCAGCAGAGGTGGGTTTTAAGAAGCTTACGAAAGGCAAGGAGGGTGGGAGCAATTCTAATCTCCGGGAGGGAGTTGGTTCCAGAGGGTCGGGGCCGCCACAGAGAAGGCTCTTCCCCTGGGTCCCGCCAAGCGACGTTGTTTAGTTGACGGGACCCGGAGAAGGTCAACTCTGTGGGACCTAACTGGTCGCTGGGATTCGTGCGGCAGAAGGCGGTCCCTGAGATAGTCTGGTCCGGTGCCATGAAGGGCTTATGCTTATGATGCAATCAGAAAGTGGTCAGACGTTGATTGAAACGGCTGGTGGGCGAGCAACATCCACTGTATAAGACACAGAGATTTCCACCCAATTTTAGAGGGAGGAGAGCATCTTATATGCTGAATTATTATATTTTATTGCATTGTATGATATATTATGTATTATATATTATACAAATCCAATAAATAAATAAATAAAATATTATATATTATAATACTTACTGTTGATATTATATAATATATTTATTATGTTATATTTAAAGCAAATCCTTCTAGTATTGGCTTTAGGAAGCTTTTCCTTGAAGGTTTTGTCCTACGGTTTAACCGAAACTGTCTTCTGAGAGCCTCGTTTTCCTCTTGTCTCAGCATCTTCCAGTGAAGGTGACACCTGGCCAGGTTGTGAAGGAGGATAAGGAGCGGCTGATGCAGGAACAGCAGAGCGAGGAAAAGCGTTTGGCCATCATGATGATGAAGAAACGGGAGAAATATCTCTACCAAAAAATAATGTTTGGGAAGAAGCGCAAAATTAGAGAGGTATCTTTCTTTCTTTCTTTCTTTCTTTCTTTCTTTCTTTCTCTCTCTCTCTCTTTCTCTCTTCTTCTTTCCTTCCTTCCTCTTTCTGTCTTTCTTTTTCTCTCTTTCTTTCTCTTTTCTTTCCTTCCTTCCTTTCTCTCTCTCTCTTTCTTTTTTCTCCCTTCTTTCCTTCCTTCCTCTTTCTGTCTTTCTTTTTCTCTTTCTTTCTCTTTTCTTTCCTTCCTTCCTTTCTCTCTCTCTTCCTTTCTGTGTTTTTCTCTCTTTCTTTCTCTTTTCTTTCCTTCCTTTATCTCTCTCTCTCTTTCTCTTTCTTTCTTTTTTCTCTCTTCTTTCTCTCTCTTCTTTCCTTCCTTCCTCTTTCTGTCTTTCTTTTTCTCTTTCTTTCTCTTTTCTTTCCTTTCTTTCTTTTTTTCTCTCTTCTTTCTCTCTTCTGTCCTTCCTTCCTCTTTCTGTCTTTCTTTTTCTCTTTCTTTCTCTTTTCTTTCCTTTCTTTCTCTTTTCTTTCCTTCCTTTCTCTCTCTCTCTCTTTCTTTCTTTCTTTCTTTCTTTCCCCTCTTCTTGGTTTCCCTCCTGAGAATCACCAATGAGTCCTCTATACGCATCCCAGGATAATTTTGCAGAATCAAATCTGGATCTGTCTCCGGGACCAGAGGTTTTAACCTTCGGAGCTTTTTGGGGCTGGAAGTCCATCTTCAAGGACCTTCTCTGTGAGAATCGGACTTTAACATTTTTTGTTCCCCCTTCTTTTTCAGGCAAACAAATTGACAGAGAAACGAAAAGCTCACGACGCGGCAGTAAAATCAGAAAAGAAGAAAAGCAAGAAGGCACGACGGGAATAGAAGAAGCCCCCCGTCTCGTTTTGGGTTAAAATTTCATAACGCAGCCCTGGAGAGTGGACCCAAAGCTAGATTTTTCACCTGGAGATGGACAACATTGGAATTCCTGGTTCTTCGGTTCTTTGTTTCAATCCCGTCTCCAAAGCAGAACTAATCAGAACCAGGTCTACCGCACCCTTGGTTCCGATCAATTTTTCTCTTTTATCACACCCCCTGTAGCAGCCTCAGTGAGACGGTCAGACAGGTCTTCAATCTGAGATGGAGAAATGTTATTTTTGGGGAAAAAAATAGTCATGAACAGTTGCTTGTTGCCCAAGGACACACAAAACAGCAAACACACGAGCAAGGTTCCTAACTGAAATTAGAAAATTTATTTCCCTTTTATTTTTGGCACAGAATAAAGGTTTTTGCAAGTTCTTGCCAAACACATTATTTTAAAACTCATTAACCGCAATCTTGCTCTACGTGTAAATAAAATATGGGACGTTAAGATAGCTATAGCTGTATCCTAGTTGTCAGCCAGCAATGCTTGTTCGTTTTGCAGCTAGTGTGTCGTTCAGTTTTTGCATTTTAGTTGTAAATTACATAACGGTGAACGAAGAGTTATTAAACTGGACTTTGAAATTGACAGCTACCAGCTATCGGTCTGCACTCATCTTTTTTCCCCCCTTAACTCGGTGTGACGCTGGGAGGTGTGCAACATATAAGCACAATGCTAAAATTGAAGAGGTGGAGCCAGCCGCGGAGCCGAGTGGACGGAGGGGAGCAGAGCTCCGTTTATTTCCTCCGCTTTTGAGCCGCTCGATCGGTCTCCTTTCAACCACAGATTACATGGGAGGTATCTGACGCCTGGGGAGTCCTGTCAGCTGGGATTTGTTTCGGGCGGCGGCCCGAGCCGGCGGACCAGAAATTTCCCATAAGAAGATCGTGCACCTAAAATCGGGAGCAACATAGCGGCCTGAGGTACTTCCGGCTGGAGAATACTAAGATGTTACTGGCGAGGCGATAGTACTGAACGGAGGAGTGTAAAATACCTATCAGGATTTGATTTTTTTTCCCTTAGAAACATAGAAACATAGAAGACTGATGGCAGAAAAAAGACCTCCTGGTCCATCTAGTCTGCCCTTATACTATTTCCTGTATTTTATCTTAGGATGGATATACAGTGATCCCTCGAGTTTCGCGTCCTCGAGCATCGCGAAAGGGCTATTTCGCGAGTTTTCAACCCGGAAGTAAACTCCACCATCTGCGCATGCGTGCCTTTTTTTCTATGGCCACGCATGCGTAGATGGTGGAGTTTCTCGCCGGGCAGATAAGCTGCTGGGCGGCTTCCCTGGGTCTTCCCCCTCTTGCCCCGGTAAGACCCTAGCGGCGGCGCGAGCAACGGCGTGGGCGGGCGGGCGGCACGCGCGGGGACACCCCAGCTCCGCTTCCCAGCTGGGAAGCGGCCCCAGCAACGGCGTGGGCGGGCGGGCGGTGCGCGCGCGCGCTTGGGGAAACCCCAGCTCTGCTTCCCAGCTGGGAAGCGGCCCCAGCAACGCGCGCGCGCTTGGGGACATCCCAGCTCCGCTTCCCAGCTGGGAAGCGGCCCCAGCAACAGCGTGGGCGGGCGGGCGGTGCGCGCGCGCTTGGGGAAACCCCAGCTCCGCTTCCCAGCTGGGAAGCGGCCCCAGCAACAGCGTGGGCGGGCGGGGCGGTGCGCGCGCGCTTGGGGAAACCCCAGCTCCGCTTCCCAGCTGGGAAGCGGCCCCAGCAACAGGGCGGGCGGGGCGGTGCGCGCGCGCTTGGGGAAACCCCAGCTCCGCTTCCCAGCTGGGAAGCGGCCCCAGCAACGCGTGCGCGCTTGGGGACATCCTAGCTCCGCTTCCCAGCTGGGAAGCGGCCCAACAACGGCGTGGGCGGGCGGGCGGCACGCGCGCGGGGGAAACCCCAGGTGCGAGCAACAGGGTGGGCGGGCGAAGGGCGGGTGGCGGTGGAAGTAAAAACACCATCTGCGCATGCGCAGATGGTGTTTTTACTTCCACACCGCTACTTCGCGAAAAATCGATCATCGCTTGGGGTCCTGGAACGGAACCCTCGCGATGATCGAGGGACCACTGTATGTTTATCCCAGGCATGTTTAAATTCAGTTACTGTGGATTTACCAACCACGTCTGCTGGAAGTTTGTTCCAAGGATCTACTACTACTCTTTCAGTAAAATAATATTTTCTCATGTTGCCTTTGATTTTCCCCCCAACTAACTTCAGATTGTGTCCCCTTGTTCTTGGGTTCACTTTCCTATTAAAAACACTTCCCCCCTGAACCTTATTGAACCCTTTAACATATTTAAATGTTTCGATCATGTCCCCCCTTTTCCTTCTGTTCATGATTCTGGTGGTGGGTGTTTGGGGGCTATAACCGATTGGTGGATTTATAAACCAAGCTTTGGGAAGCGAGAAGAAGAGTGGGAGCTGTCATCCTCCCCCCTCCCCCAGCGGCGAGATACTTACAATTGAAAGAAATCATATTACCTTATAAAGCGATCTATTAGCACAGCGGTCTCCAAACTACGGCCCGCGGGCCACATGCGGCCCGCTGAGGCCATTTATCCGGCCCGCGGGTGAGTGACAGGAGCACATCTAATTTTCCATGAATAAAATGCGGTATTTTGTTAGTAACTAATATCAATCATCAAAAAAGTTGCAAAAGTGTTTTTTTTTAAATTTTGTCATCCAGTTACATTCATTTTCTTTTAATTAAATTCCCTCCTCAAGAAAGTACAACACCAATTATATTTCTAACTTATTAACCATTATGCCAAAGTGCTTCCTTCTTTCTTTATACATTTTTCTATAAGCCAAGAAAACCCTGTATAGCCAATCAGATGTTAACAAATGAAAATTAAAAACAAAACAAACATATATGAATTTCAGACTTCTTTCCCCCCCCCTCCCATCTTAGTTAGTTTAGTTTAGTTTATTTAGATTTGTATGCCGCCCTTCTCCGAAGACTCGGGGCGGCTAACAACAATAAAAAACAATGTAACAAATCTAATATTAAAAAGTAATCTGAAAAACCCCAATTTAAGAGACCAATCATACCAACAAACACCATGTATAAATTCCATAAGCCTAGGGAGAAGGGGGGGAAAATTTTCAATTCCCCCATGCCTGACAACAGGTGGGCTTTAAGGAGCTTGCGAAAGGCAAGGAGGGTGGGGGCAACTCTGATATCTGGGGGGAGCTGGTTCCAGAGGGTCGGGGCCGCCACAGAGAAGGCTCTTCTGGGTCCCGCCAAATGACATTGTTTAGTCGACGGGACCCGGAGAAGGCCAACTCTGTGGGACCTAACCGGTCGCTGGGATTCGTGCGGCAGGAGGCGGTCCCGGAGATATTCTGGTCCAGTGCCATGAAGGGCTTTATAGGTCATAACCAACACTTTGAATTGTGACCGGAAACTGATCGGCAAGCAATGCAGACTGCGGAGTGTTGGAGTAACATGGGCATATTTAGGAAAGCCCATGATTGCTCTCACGGCTGCATTCTGCACGATCTGAAGTTTCCGAACACTTTTCAAAGGCAGCCCCATGTTTTTTACTTTAAAATAAAGTATGTGCAGTGTGCATAGGGATTTGTTCATACGGTTTTTTTATAGCCCGGCCCTCCAACAGTCTGAGGGACAGTGAACTGGCCCCCAGTGTAAAAATTTTGGGGACCCCTGAATTAGCATATAACAACTTTCGGTTTATACCCCAAAGTAAAGGAAAAGAGAGAATAATTTCAACCAAGAATTCTACCAGGTTGCTTACAAGGTCGTTCACTGGATCTTTATTTTTGAGTGCACTACAAAGTCGAAGAAATGACTAAGGAAGTGACTAAGGGAAGTTGCCAACTGTTTTTTTTCCCTCTTGCTTGTTTCTCCTTAGACCTGGTGGATTTCTAAACGATCAACGCAAGGGGAAGTTTATCTTTAGTCTCCTGGTTTCAACTTATCTAACTTCACCAGAAGCAAGAACTTAATAAGTACAGTGGCACCTCGGTACTCGAACGCTTTGGTTCTTGTACATTTCGGATAACAAACAAAATTTTCGGCAAAAATTTGCTTCGGTATCTGAACAAAAATTCGGATACCGAACAGCCACAGAAAATTTTGTTCATTATCCGAAATGTTACCGCCGGGGCTGCTGCAATCCCAGCAGCTTCAGGGGGCTGAGGAGCCCAATAAGAGCTCCAAGCTGCAGGAAGGGTGGGGGCGGCTGCAATCCCGGCAGCTTCGGGGGGCTCCTTTCCTCATTGCTTCCTCTTATTACCTGTAAGCAGCTGCAAAAACTTTCTCCTACCCGGCAGCGGCAACGGCGGCGGCTTCCCTTCGAGTAGCAACAGCGCCGGGAACGTCGCGTGATGCAGGGAAGCCACCGGAGCCATCTCAGCAGTTGCCGCCGCTCCAGCAGCTTCCCTTCATTACGTGACGTTCCCGGCGCTGTTGCTCCTTGCAGCTGCTTACAGGTAATAATACGAAGCATTGAGGAAAGGAGCCCCCCAAAGCTGCCGGGATTGCAGCCGCCCCCACCTTTCCTGCAGCTTGGAGTACCAAATTTATTTATCTCATAGGAAATAAAGAAAATAGATTTAATTGGTTCCCGGCGAGTTAACGGGCTGGGAACCAATTAAATCCATTTCCATTATTTCCTATGGGATAAATAAATTCGGTACTCGACCAAATCGGTTCTCGACCACACTTCTGGAACGAATTGTGGTCAAGTACCGCAGTACCACTCTATCTCAAACTCAACCCAGACAAGACGGAGTGGCTGTGGGTCTTGCCTCCCAAGGACAACTCCATCTGTCCGTCCATTACCCTGGGGGGAGAATCATTGACCCCCCCCTCAGAGAGGGTTCGCAACTTGGGCGTCCTCCTCGATCCACAGCTCACATTAGGGAAACATCTTTCAGCTGTGGCGAGGGGGACGTTCGCTGAGGTTCGCCTGGTGCACCGGTTGCGACCCTATTTGGACCAGGAGTCACTGCTCACAGTCACTCATGCCCTCATCACCTCGAGGTTCGACTACTGTAACGCTCTCTACATGGGGCTACCTTTGAAAAGTGTTCGGAAACTTCAGATCGTGCAGAATGCAGCTGCGAGAGCAATCATGGGCTTTCCTTAAATATGCCCATGTTACACCAACACTCCGCAGTGGTTGCCGATCAGTTTCCGGTCACAATTCAAAGTGTTGGTTATGACCTATAAATCCCTTCATGGCACCGGACCAGATTATCTCAGGGACCACCTTCTGTTGCACGAATCCCAGCGACCAGTTAGGTCCCACAGAGTGGGTCTTCTCCGGGTCCTGTCAACTAAACAATGCCGCTTGGCGGGACCCAGGGGAAGAGCCTTCTCTGTGGCGGCCCTGGCCCTCTGGAACCAACTCCCCCCAGAGATTAGAATTGCCCCCACCCTCCTTCCCTTTCGTAAGCTACTTAAAACCCACCTCTGCCGCCAGGCATTGGGGAATTGAGATACTCTTTCCCCCTAGGCCTTTACAATTTTATGCATGGTATGTCTGTATGTATGTTTGGTTTTTATAATAATGGGTTTTTAATTGTTTTTAGTATTGGATTATTATTATATGCTGTCTTATTGTTGCTGTTAGTCTCCCCGAGTCTCCGGAGAGGGGTGGCATACAAATCCAATCAATCAATAAATAAATAAATATAAATAAAATAAAATAAAATAATAATAATAAATTAAAAAAATCTCGGATTGATCCTTTGATCATTGATTGTGACAACTGGGCTTGTTTAAAAGAACAGACTGCTCATTTAAAAAGCAGACTAAAAAATAAAAAACATATATATATATATATATACATCAAACCCTCTGTGTCTTCAAGACAGAGGACTTCTAATTAAAACTTTACTGTATTACAAAGGAATCGAAGAATTGAAGTATGAAAGAATTGTGACAATCACCAATCATAGAAACTATTTATTTTCTAATACTGAGTTTTCTTTTCCTTTTCTTTTGTTCAATGATATATTTCTTTTTCTTTCTTGTTTAATGAAATATCTTTAAAATATATAATCATCTAGAAATAATAAACCAATTAGTATCAAATAATTATTTACTATGTAAATAAGTTTTTCCTTTTTCATGCTTTCAAATTTCTAGTTAGTGTAGATAATTATCCTACAACTCTGAATGAATTTAACTGAGCTAAACAATAGTAATTAACTGTATTGTACTATACTGAGCTAATTAAGTCAAATACATATTTAGTTATATTTACAATTATATATTTATATAGGCTAATGTTACTCTTAATTCCTTTTCTGCTATTACTAGTGTTGTGATTCAGCCTGAGGCTCCTCAGGGACCAGCTGGATCTCTGCCGGATCCATGCCCAGAGGAGGAGGACAGTGAACAGGAGGGGGAGGACCAGGCAGACGGGGGAGAGGCACGTCAGGAGGAGGAGGAGGGAGAGCAGCCTGAGACCCCCGGGGGGGGGGGGGGCCTCCCCAGCTAGTAGCCTGGATTCATTGGATGAAGACACACAGGCTATAATAGACATGAGGCAGCGACGTGCAGCTCAAAGACGGGGCCAATTAGAAAGGTATTTCCATCCCTGAATTGGCAACAGCTGGGTTTGGGTGTGGTTCTCCTCAGCAGGGTTGAAAAGGCAGGCCCACCCTTGCAGTCTTGTGGAGAGTTATCAACTGGGAGTCCTGTGACCTTGCTTCGATTCTCGGCGTTTCTGATCTTGGCTTGTGGCCTAGAAGTCTGGAAGACTTGGGGGAGGCGTGGGGTTTATTATCTCCAGCGTTGTTTTTGCCAGCAAGAATCCTGTTTTCTTGCCTGGCCTTCGTGAAACCTCTGTGAAGCTTCATAGTGTTCCTGTCTGTAAGAACAGTTTTTGTTACCTGTGTTTGCTTTCAATTGTATAAACTGCCTTTGCTTTTTACCAGTGTGTCTGGATACTCTTTTTGGTTGGGGTTGGCGTCTGGGGGGACCCAAACAGAACAACTAGAAAATACAAATATAAAATTATTGCGAATTATTTTAATATATAAAATCATTAAGATTATTAAGATTTATGATTTGTGCTTTACTTACGGACCTACTCTGAAAAGATAACGATATCATTACTGTGAACTATTTTTACTTGATCATTTGATAGACAGTTGTCCTCTTTCTATTTTGATTATCATTACTTTTCTTCCTTTTGTTGCTGGTAATGTTTCAAAATCAGGTTTAATACTTTGGATGAACTGTAATTTCATTTTGATAAATTGTAATCCTACACATTTGAAGAATCATAATTAATTGAAAGTACAGATTAAGTATCTCTGAAGGAGCGTTATATTGACAATATAGATTTTTCTTAAAATTATTGGATAGATTTTAGTAAGGAAAATTACATCAGCCGGGGAAATTTAAGTAGATAAAAAAGGGGAAAGTTAAGAATATCAAATTTACCCGGCGGGAAATAAGCCTAACACTATTAAGAGTGGAAGGAACTAAAAAAGCTGTAACTAAGTGGGAATAATTAATAATAATAATTAATAATACTTTATTGGACTTGTATGCCCCCCTCTCTGAAGACCCGGGGCGGCTCACAACAATAATAAAACAATATAGTAGTAAAACAAAGCCAATATTAAAAAAACATATATAAAACCCCAGCAATTAAAACCATACAGCACATACATACCCAACATAAAATATAAAAGCCTGGGGGAGGATGTTTTAGTTCCCCCATGCCTGGCGATATAGGTGGGTCTTAAGTAATTTGCGAAAGACAAGGAGGGTGGGGGCTGTTCTAATCTCTGCGGGGAGTTGATTCCAGAGGGCCAGGGCTGCCACAGAGAAGGCTCTTCCCCTGGGGCCCGCCAAACAACATTGTTTGGTCGACGGGACCCGGAGAAGGCCAACTCTGTGGGACCTTATCGGCCACTGGGATTCGTGCGGTAGAAGGCGGTTCTGGAGGTATTCTGGTCCACTGCCATGTAGGGCTTTAAAGGTCATTACCAACACTTTGAATTGTGACCAGAAACTGATCGGCAGCCAATGTAGGCCACCATAACCTGGTGGGATATCATAAAAATGACAAGTCTCTCCAATCTTACCAGACTTGGATCGGGAAGAAGACCAATTAATCTGTCTACCTCCGCCATCCCAAGCCCCTCCTCTCAGAGATCTCTCAATGACATGCTCCTGTTGTGATTAGCTCTGGCCCAGCTCCTGCCCCAAGGACTCGATGTGGGGGAGACATCCACATGCTGCAGGCCTGTTCCCCCCCCCCCCCGTGGAATCTGCTGATGAAGGCTCCTCTGACCAAGAAGACAGGAGTGACAGGGAGGAGGAGAGTGTGGCAGACAGCTCAGAAGGAGATCAATTACCTAGCTCCTCCTTGGATTCAGAACAAGAGGTAATGATACAGCCACGCATGCGGAGAGCGATGCATATGCAGCAACAACTGAGAGATTATTATCAAAGAAAATGAGGCCACCTGTGGTTGGGTGGGGCTGTGGTCATTAGTGAGGCTGCTATAAATAGCAGCCTTTGGGTTTGGCCATTGTGGAGGATTATCTGATTGTTGTGTTTCGTGCCTGCTTTACTGACTTTGACCTTTTGGGGGCTGCTTTTTCCCCGCTTTGTAACTAAACCGGAGCAAAGTGTGTTTCACTTTGTGAAAGAAGAAGGACTGTGAATTGCCTCACAGCTGCAAGCTAAGTATCACAGAACTGATAAGGGACTTGTACAAATTACCAGTTTCTTTGGAGACGAGTGCTCTTTGCTATACCAAAAGAGGGCTTGGTTTAAGTGAATTTTCATTATAAAGAACATTGTTTTGAATTTTCAAACGTGTGTGTGTCTGAAATTTGTACCTATGAATTTTTGGGAGGAGTCAACCAGAGAGCCCGACAGAACATGCTCCCTAGGGGATGATCAAACTCCTTTAAGGACCTACAGTCCATGATGTTACAAGTGCAAGAAATGATGGCCAAAAATCACAATGATATTAAAAAAGAACTTGGAGAGGTTAAAAACGACACTAGTGAGCTAAAGAAAGAATTCAAAACATGGATAAAAAACACGAAATTTTCCAACAACAAATATTAAAACATGAGCAAAAAATTCAAGAGTTAGAGGACAGAATAGTTCAGGATCATAGGAATTTAGAAGAAATGAATGAGAGTCTAATGCAGGCAAATAAAGACCTGGAACTGTCAGTGATCCTGTTAGAAGCGGAAAAAGCAAACCACTTCCTCCGCTTTCGAAACCTAAAAGAAGAAAGAAACGAGGACTTGCCCAACACTATGGCTGATATCCTTTCTAAAGCGTTAGGTACAGAGAAACAGGTTATGCAAAATGTGCTGGACAAGGTATACCGCATTAATACTAATTATGGGAGACGTCACAATTTGCCTAAGGAGGTACACGTCAAACTTGTCAAAAAAATCTGTACGAGACGAAATTATTTTATTATTATTATTATTATTATTATTATTATTATTATTATTATTATTAATTAGATTTGTATGCCGCCCCTTTCCGTAGACTCGGGGTGGCTCACAACACCATAGAAACATAGAAGTCTGACGGCAGAAAAAGACCTCCTGGTCCATCTAGTCTGCCCTTATACTATTTTCTGTATTTTATCTTAGGATGGATCTATGTTTATCCCAAGCATGTTTACATTCAGTTACGGTGGATTTATCTACCGTATTTTCTCATGTTGCTTTTGATCTTTCCCCCAACTAACTTCAGATTGTGTCCCCTTGTTCTTGTGTTCACTTTCCTTTTAAAAACACTTCCCTCCTGGACCTTATTTAACCCTTTAATATATTTAAATGTTTCGATCATGTCCCTCCTTTTCCTTCTGTCCTCCAGGCTATACAGATTGAGTTCATTAAGTCTTTCCTGATACATTTTATGCTTCAGACCTTCCACCATTCTTGTATAAAAACAGTTTATAACAAACCTAATAATTTACAGTTTAAAATATTAAAAAACAGACATACACACAAGCATACCATACATAAATTATATAGGCCCGGGGGAGATATCTCAGTTCCCCCATGCCTGATGACAAAGGTGGGTTTTAAGGAGTTTGCGAAAGGCGAGGAGGGTAGGGGCAGTTCTAATCTGTGGGGGGAGCTGGTTCCAGAGATTCGGGGCCACCACAGAGAAGGCTCTTCCCCTGGGGCCCTCCAACCGACATTGTTTAGTTGACGGGACCCGGAGAAGGCCAACTCTGTGGGACCTAATCGGTCGCTGGGATTCGTGCGGCAGAAGGCGGTCTCGGAGATATTCTGGTCTGATGCCATGAAGGGCTTTAAAGGTCATAACCAACACTTTGAATTGTGACCGGAAATTGATCGGCAACCAATGCAGACTGCGGAGTGTTGGTGTAACATGGGCATACCTAGGGAAGCCCATGACTGCTCTTCATAGAGCTAGGGAAGATCCCATAGAACAAAGGCAGACAACTAGTAATTTTGAAACAGGTATCTAAAAAAATCAGAGATCTGCACAAGCCGTACTCCTTCTTGACTTCCAAACTTACCAGACACAACATTAATTTTAGATGGTTAGTACCAGAGGGTGTCTTGGTAACATGGCAAGGGGAAAGAATAAAAATAGACACTATAGACAAAGCTGAAGATTTCTTCGAACAAAACTTTAATAAAGAAACCTCCCCAGAAAATAAGAGTACAGACAATACTAGGGACGAAACAAGACAGCTAGATATAATAGATGATCAACGGAAACGACAACAAGAGATAGTGGACAAGTTAAGAGAAATAGAGCCGAAAGAACTAAGAAGTACTAGAGCAACTAGGCCTAAGTACAAGTAAACCTCCCCATAGATACCATCTATGGAATGGAAATTCATTCGGTAAATGTCAACGGATTACATGCCCCCCCAAAAAGAAATAAATTTCTTAATAAATTAAGTAAAAATAATCTAGATATTATTGCACTTTAAGAGGTTCACATCAAAGAAAAATTTAAGCAACTTCTAAATAAAGAAAAGCTAGGCAACCTATTTGTTTCACTTGCAACTGAAAAAAAGAGGAGTAATCTTATATAAAGACGAATATTAAGGCAAGTCTTAAATATAAAGACACAGATGGAAGGATATTAATTGTAGAAATTCAAAAAAATCAAGAGGCAATAACTTTAGTAAATGTATAGGCCCCTAATGAAGCCCAAGAAAAATTTTATTAAAAACTTCACGATAAAATGAGGGAATTTTCAAATGAAAATCTATGTCTCATGGGAGACTTTAATGGAATAGTTAACAGAGAATATGATTACCAAAATGGGGGTCTTCAAAAACAGGATTTTTTTTTTACCAAAAGCCTTTTTTGAATTAATTAAAGAATTCAATCTAAAAGACACCTGGAGAGAGAGGAATCCCCAGCTTAAAAAAATTACTTATTACTCGAACAGTCAAAAATCTTGGTCAAGGGTTAGACATGTTTTGGTCCACAACAGAAATAAATACTCAAATAGCAAATGTAGAGATGGAAACAAATTTAGCCACAGACCACAACGCCCTAAAACTTGTATGGAAAGGTAAAAAGTTGCTATCTAGATGGACATGTAAAAAAAAATCAATTTTAAATCAAGAATCTTTTACACAAAAATTAGGAAAAGAACTAAAATTTTATTTCAAGAAAATATTAAAGAACATACTGTTCTGTCTGGGTCAGTCCGGAAGCTATGACCAACCCAAAAAGATAAGCCAGTCACACCGGTAGAATCCAAACACAGTTTTATAATGGTAAAGAGAAAAAGAAGCCAACAGAAAATGTCCTTACAGATCAGAAAAACACTGGAACTCCAAATAGATTACACGAGAGGCAATTGTTCACCACAGAAACACAGAATCCTCAATGCCAGACGAGGCTGTTCAGCTAACAGACACACACCTCCCCACCAGTCTTCAAGCTGTTGGGCCCACGAGTCCAGGAACAAAAAACGCTGAGGAAGAAAATGCAGATAACACCAACTCCCCTTTGATAACACTCCACGCTGCCAGAATGGTTCTCATGCCTTATAAACCCTTCCCTGCTAATGAGGACCACACCCAACCCCCTGGTGTTTCTCATTCAATGCTGATAATATCTACGCAGTTGATTCCTCCTTTGAGCTATGCGTCTCTGCCGCATATTAATGATAGCTTGTGCGTCGTCATCCAGGGACTCCAGAGAATCAAAGCTACTTGCTGGAGAGAGCCCCTCCCCAGGGCTCCCAGGCCTTGCATCAGCATCACTTTCGTGACTGCTATCTGGCCCTGTCTGACTGCCAAGAACTCTCCTCTCCGCTCTCAGCCTCCCCTCGGGCATGGAGCCAGCAGAGACGCAGCTGGTCCTTTGATCTGGCTCAGGCTGAACCACAACAATAAATAAATAAATAAATAAATAATTAACTGTAATCAAAATTTTAACACTGACACAAAAGAGGAAGAATGGCAATTGCTATGGAGTAGGAATTATAGCTTAACTATAGCAACAACATACAACAAAGAAAATTGAATAAAAATGTTTTATAGATGGCATATTACGCCAGCAAAATTAGCTAAAATAAATAAAAAGTTATCACCTCTTTGCTGGAAGTGTCAGAAAGAGTACGGATCGTACTATCATACATGGTGGCAGTGCGGGAAAGCGCAGACATTTTGGAAAAAAATCGGGTTGTGGATGGATGAAATTTTAGAGATAACCATAGAAAAAAGTCCAGAATGTTTTCTACTAGGGATTATACGCCAACAACGTAGCCAACATTATATTTATTTGATTATTCACATCACTACTGCAGCAAGACTAGCTTTTGCTCAAATGTGGAAAAAAAGCAGAAATCGCCCAAGATGAATTGATATTAGAAAAAATAACTCAATGTGCAGAAATGTCTAAATTGACCCTAAAAATTAAAAGGTAAAGATGACTCACAATTTTATGATTGTTGGAATTTACTCTACCACTGGTTAGAAAAAAGAAAAAAACCTTGCTAATTACAATATGAACGTGTAAAATTTATCTATATATATAAGTATCCCTGATGAAAACAAACAGCAAGTAAGATAATGTTATGATTTGCCAAATGAGCTGAATGTGTAAAAAAAAAAGTTAAAAAATTCAAACTATCCTTTCTTTCTTTTTCGATAAAAACTGTTACTGAATCTAAAGAAAATTTACATAGTTTCGGAAGAATATAGATACTGTACACGCCTTTATTTTAATATATAGGTTTCGGGGTTTGGGTTTTTTTTCCCCTTCTCTTCTTTTTTGTTTTTGTTTTCAGTGTTTTTTAACTTTCTTACTGGATGTAATGTAATGTATTGTCCTTTTACATTCTATATTCTATGTACCATGTGTTATACTTGTAAATAAATAAAAAAATTTAAAAAAGAAAAACACGATAAAATAAATGAACAAACAATAGATTAACCTTAGTCCGGTCAGTTTTAGCACATTATTTTATCCCCTGGTTAGGGTTTAAAAAAATACCTTATTCGGAGAGATTAACAACGAAAAGAGCTTGCAAGCCAGTAAGAGCTGTGAACATCGTTAGCGCCTCGTTAGGGTTGGAAAGAGACATTCAGAGTAAGTAGGGCAGCGGTCCCCAAACTACGGCCCACGGGCCACATGCGGCCACTGAAGACATTTATCCGGCCCGCCGATGAGTGACAAGAGCACAGGGGAAAAGAGAGAGAGAAAGAAAGAAAAGGGAAAGAGAGGGAGGGAAGGAGAAGTGAAGAGGAATGAATGAAGGAAGGAGAAATGGAGGGAACAAGGAAGGAAGGAAGAATGAAATGGAGGGACAGAGGAAAGAAGGACTGTTTTGGGGAGGTGGTAATTTTTTTAAATTTTTCTCTCAACATACATTCAAACAACACAGTGTACCATCTAATTTCCCATGAATAAAATGCAGTATTTTGTTAGTAACTAATATCAGTCATCAAAAAAGTTGCAAGTTTTTTTTTCTAATTTTGTCATCCAGTTACATTCATTTTCTTTTAATTAAATTTCCTCCTTAATGTTCCTTCAGAAAGTGCAACACCAATTATATTTCTAACTTATTAACCAGTATGCCAAAGTGCTTCCTTCTTTCTTTATACATTTTGCATAAGCCAAGAAAACCCTGTATAGCCAATCAGATGTCAACAAAAGAAAATTAAAAACAAAACATAAACATATATGAATTTCAGACCTTCTCCCCCCTCTAAATAGTACGTTCCCGTTTTGTTTTTTTACTTTAAAACAAGGTGTGTACAGTGTGCATAGGGATTTGTTCATAGTTTTTTTTTATAGTCCGGCCCTCCAACAGTCCGAGGGACAGTGAACTGGCCCCCCCCTGTGTAAAAACTTTGGGGACCCCCTGAAGTAGGGCAATGAAAACAAGCCTGCAAATACTTAGGGCTGGAAAAACATTCTTCGGAGAGAGTAACAATGGAAAAGCCTGCAAGGTATGAACTGGGAAGATTATTAGCACCTAGTTAGGGCTGGAAAAAAAGCTGCATTCAGAGTATAAGATGCACCCAAATTTTCAGCTCTTAGGAGGAGAAAAAGGTGAGTCTTATACTCTGAAAAATACAGTAGCTATTGGGCTAAATGAGGTCAAAAAGCTTTGAGAAGGAAACTTTCTTTTTCTCTTCTCCAAACAGGGCTCTGTGGTTTGAATCTTTTTAAAAAAAAATTCCAGGCAAAAAATTACATTATTAATTAAAAACGTACAGATTACAGATTATCTAAGGTCCCACAGAGTCGCCCTTCTCCAGGCCCCATCGGCCAGATAATGTCTGGCAGGGCCTAGGGGAAGAGCCTTATCTGTGGCGGCCCCGACCATCTGGAACGAACTCCCCCCTGGAGATACGTAGCGTCCCCCTCCCTCCTGGTCTTTTCGTAAAGCTTTGAAGACCTATCCTTGCCAGGAGGCATGGGTAGCCATGAGCAATGAGATTTTAGAGAAATTAAGGAAGCAGCTATAGAAATTGCCCAAGCGGTAATAGTTTTAGGTTGGAAGGATGCAGCAAAATGGACAATACAAAATTGGTACCAGTACACGGTGGAACAACATTCAATTTGAAATTATGGATACTAAAATGAATATGATTAAATGAAAATAAAGTGAAAGAACTGATGGGAAGATGGGGACAGGGTTGGAGGGTTTTATGGTAAGTCCGAATTCGAGACCAAGTTATAAAGAATAAACTGGACTCACTCTATAATTTGTAAATATGGAAATGTTCTTGGTTTATAATAATATTAAAAATTACACCCTCATTTTGGTGGAGGGGTCAGAATGAATGATGCTGGGTGTTGGGATCACACATCACTGTCCACTGTCTTTTATGCAGTGTGTATTTCTTGTTATTATTAAAAATTAATAATTTTTTTTTATTTTTTTAAACATATTGTCTCCAGCCGAGACAATAATGAATGATTGAATTGGATGAATGTGGGTGAATGTAGATGGGGTATTTTAGAATTTCGGCTAACTTTATATATTTATTTTTTTAAAAAATAATTAGATTTCTTCACATATATTATTTGCATTTACAATGTTGTACACCTCCCTGAGTCGCTTCGAGAAGGGCGCCACAGAAGTCAGATAGTTAGATAGATAGATAGATAGATAGATAGATAGATAGATAGATAGATAGATAGATAGAGAAATGATAGATAGATAGAGAAATGATAGATAGATAGATAGAGAAATGATAGATAGATAGAGAAATGATATAGATAGATAGATAGATAGAGAAATGATAGATAGATAGATAGATAGATAGATAGATATAGAGAAATGATAGATTATAGATAGATGATAAATAGATAGATAGAAGCTAGAGAAATGATAGATGATAGATAGATAGATAGATAGATAGATGGATAGATGGATAGATGGATAGATGGATAGATGGATAGATGGATAGAATGGATAGATGGATAGATGGATAGATGATGGATAGATGGATAGATGGATAGATGGATAGATAGATAGATGATTGATAGATAAATAATGGATGGATGGGCAAGGCCGCCATGGGCACATGGGGAGATGGGGAAATAGAGGGTGGGCCTTGCTGGGGCGTCTGCCTAGCCATGGCAAGCTTCTTCCAACCCTAGAGACTTGCCAGTCAGCCTTGTCAGGCCTGGGTCCCATTCAAGGGGCTTGTTTGGGGGGCTGCCCCCTTGAGAGCTGACCCTGGAGGCGAGCGGTTCCCCCACCCAGGCCTTGGGTGGCTGCGGCTGCTCGGCCTCCATCTTGTTGGTGGTCATTCAGGGTAAAAGGTCCAAACTGCCCAGCCAAGATTCCAGCCTCTGCTGGATCCAGAACAGCAGTTCAATGGAGGACAGTTTGAGGTGGCTGGATTTTCTCTCCCTTTCACGATTCTTTGCCTCAGGGGCTTCCAACAGATCGCAGTTCGCCATCCTGGCTAGGCCGCCATGGTGCTGTCCCCTCACGGGCCCTCCCAAAAGACAGTGGTTCACCGTCCTGGCTTGGTTGCCATGGGGATGTGCCTCAGAGGCCTTGCTAACAGATGGCAGTTTATCATCCTGACTAGGCCGCCAGGATGGAATTGTTCCTCACAGGCCCTTCCAACAGACCACAGTTCACCATCCTGGCTAAGCTGTTATGGGACTGTCCCTCAGAGGCCCTTCCAACAGACCACAGTTAACCATCCTGGCTAGGTTGCCATGGGGATGTCCCTCAGAGGCCTTGCCAACAGATGACAGTTTACCATCCTGGCTAGGCCCACCATGGGGTTGTCCCCCACAGGCCCTTTCAAGAGACCACAATTCACCATCCTGGCTAATCTGCCACGGGCCTAGACCCAGCTGCATGACGGTGTCCTGTGGACTTATGCTGCAGACTGCTTCAATGATGGTTTACTGGTCATCCCCAGCCAGCCAGGCTCCTCAAACCATGGCTTGCAATGGTGGCTCTCGGCTGGGCACCTCCCCAATCGAGCGTGTGGTGTCAATTGGGGCTTAGGGGATCAATTTGGGCTAAACGATGGCTTAGTGACACACAGGAAGACAGCGGTTGATTCTTAGCTGAGCCTTTGGCTTTTAAAAAAAAATCTGATTTTTTAGCAAAATGGCAGCCATGGAGAATTCCTCAGAACAAGTGCGGGCCTTTATGTCTTGGATGAAAGGCAGTTGCTATGTATATCTATCAAAATGTGGGGGAAAGTGCTCTCCCATGAAGCCAAGAAGGCATGGTGGGTCAAAAAAGTCAAAATGGTGGCAGAAAGTGAGGATTTAACTGGGAATCTGTTAGTTGGTGGGGATGATGCTTCCAGACTCCCGATTTTAGAATATTTTGAATGGGAATGAATGATTTAAAATGTTATTAATGTTTTTAAAGTTTTGGCGGGCCCCAGGGAAGAGCCTTCTCTGTGGCGGCCCAGGCCCTCTGGAATCAACTCCCCCAGAGATTAGAACTGCCTCCCCCCTCCTTGCCTTTCGCAAATTACTTAAGACCCACCTGTATCGCCAGGTATGGGGGAATTGAGACACCTCCCCCAGGCTTTTATATTTTATGTTTGGTATGTGTGTGCTGCATGGTTTTAAATGATGGGGTTTTACATGTTTTTAATATTAGATTTGTTTCATTGTAATATTGTTTTATTATTGTTGTGGAGCCGCCCCGAGTCTTCGGAGAGGGGCGGCATACAAATCTAATAAATAATAATAATAATAATAATAATAATAATAATAATTATTATTATTATTATTATTATTATTATCTATATTAATTGGATTTTTAAGATATGTATATTGTTTATTGTTTTCATGTGTTGTGAGCCGCCCCGAGTCCTCGGAGAGAGGCGGCATACAAATCCAATAAATAAATAAAATAAAATAAAAATTTTCCCCAATATTATTGTGCTGATATTTTTAAAAAATTCTAATTTGAACGCTCTGTTTGCCAGGACGAAAGATTATACTGAATTTCAGATAGGCCTTCCCACAAAGTAAGATTAGACCACGGGTGGCGGGATTCGTTGCAAGTCTAAAGGCCTCTCCTTTAAAAATAATTGTTACAGAGAAAATAGCACAGGTAAATATGAACATGCTTCTGAGTTCTAAATTTATATTTATATTTCCCCCCCCATGCAAAGTGGGATTTTCTTGTTCAAGAGAGCAGCCTAGCACCCACTTGGAACGGAATTGTTTGACTGCAAAATCCATATTCTCAATTACTAGAACGTTTGCAGAGCTGTTTGCTTGCAAAATACTGCCCAGTGTCTGCACGCACAATCATGAATGGTTACTGTTAGAATATTAACCACGGATATACTTGGGTTTATTTATTATCACGCGTCTTTCGATAACCTTGAACAGCTTCCAAAAAAAAATTCTTTTAGGAATCAGCTTAAACAATGAAAAAAAACAGCAGTGGCCTAAATTTCAACTGTTTATCCAGGCCAGGAAAAAAAACAAAACAGGAATATTCTGTTAGCAATCTCTCAACAGTGTAATTTGATTTGGAACAAAACAAATTATTGGCAAAAAAGAAAAAGAATTGCACACTGGGTCTGATGTAGAATAGAATCTCTCAGGATTGTATTTCAGCCCTAACGGAAACTTTTGCATTTGTTGTTTTTCAGTTTTCAAGAGAAGAGGAGAGTCCAATCTCAGGATTCCAAAAGCAACTTCCAGGTAACCGCTTTGGGGGCTGCTTTTAGCTCTGGTTTTTGCAAGGGCCTGAAAAGGGGATGGCATCTCGGTGGCAAGAAATGTGCGTTCCACAGAGTGAGTTGCCATAAGTCTTTCACCAGACACAGAGCCACATTCGGCCTGTTAGACCAACATTTCCTACAAATGAAACTTTCGCAGCCAACCTCTTTAGCTTGGGGCAAGTGTCGAAATGCTGCAGGAGTTAGCTAACAGCTGATTCTAACAGTAGTTTGATCACCGCGAGAGGTGTAGAGGGAGAGACAGAGACAGAGAGGGTAGATAGGTGGATGGATGGATGGATGGGTGGATGGATAGAGAGAGAGAGAGAGAGAGAGAGAGAGAGAGAGATGATTAGGTAGGTAGGTAGGTAGGTAGGTATGTAGGTAGGTAGATGATTAGATAGATAGATAGATAGATAGATAGATAGATAGATAGATAGATAGATAGATAAACACAGACCGATAGACCGACAGACACAATTGGATAGATAGATGATTAGGTAGCCAGGTAGGTAGGAAGGTAGATGATTAGATAGATAGATAGATAGATAGATAGATAGATAGATAGATAGATAGATAGATGATTAGGTAGGTAGGTTGGTAGGTAGGTATGTAGGTAGATGATTAGATAGATAGACAGACAGACAGATAGATAAACACAGAC